>NC_137254.1:7835087-7891934 GCF_965637545.1 Phallusia mammillata | reverse complement strand
GTTGATAATTTTAGGTACTTTCCCGTTTTCGGTCGGGTACTTTCCCATTGATTATTTTGGGCACTTTCCCGTTTTCGGTGGGGTACTTTCCCATTGATTATTTTGGGTACTTTCCCGTTTTCGATCGGGTATTTTCCCGTTGACTATTTTGGGTACTTTCCCGTTTTTTGGTCGGGTACTTTCCCGTTTTCAGTAGGGTACTTTCCCGTTTTCAGTAGGGTATTTTCCCGTTTATTATTTTTGGTACTTTCCTGTTTTCGGTCGGGTACTTTGCCGTGGATTATTTTGGGTAATTTTCCGTTTTTGGTCGGGTATTTTCCCCTTCATTTTTTTGGGTACTTTCCCGTTTTCGATTGGGTATTTTTCCCGTTTTCAGTAGGGTACTTTCCCGAAGATTATTTTGGGTAATTTCCCGTTTTTTGGTCGGGTACTTTCCCGTTTTCAATAGGGTATTTTCCCGTTGATGATTTTGGGTACTTTCCCGTTTTTTGGTCGGGTACTTTCCCGTTTTCAATAGGGTATTTTCCCGTTGATTATTTTGGGTACTTTCCCGTATTTGGTCGGGTATTTTCCCGTTGATTATTTTGGGTACTTTCCCGTTTTCGGTCGGGTACTTTCCCATTGATTATTTTGAGCACTTTCCCGTTTTCGGTCGGGTACTTTCCCATTGATTATTTTGGGTACTTTCCCGTTTTCGGTCGGGTACTTTCCCGTTGATTATTTTGGGTACTTTCCCGTTTTCGGTCGGGTACTTTCACGTCTTCAGCAGGGTATTTTCCCGTTGATTATTTTGGGTACTTTCCCGTTTTTGGTCGGGTATTTTCCCCTTGATTATTTTGGGCACTTTCCCGTTTTCGGTCGGGTATTTTCCCGTGGATTATTTTGGTTACTTTCCCGTTTTTGGTCGGGTACTCTCCCGTTGATTATTTTGGGTACTTTTCCGTTTTTGGTCGGGTATTTTACCGTTAATTATTTTGGGTAATTTTCCGTTTATGGTCGGGTACTTTCCCGTCTTAATGTACGAACCCCCTGAGGTTCTTCTCACAGATCGAACAGGAAAATAGACCGAGTTTCTTATTTCCTCACCAAGCTTTTCACCTAAAAAACGTTTTCGGTAGGGTACTTTCACGTTTTCAGTAAGGGACTTTCCCGTTTATTATTTCGGGTACTTTTCCGTTTTTGGTCGGTTATTTTCCCGTTGATAACTTTGGGTACTTTCCCGTTTTCGGTCGGGTAATTTCCCATTGATTATTTTGGGCACTTTCCCGTTTTCGGTCGGGTACTTTCCCATTGATTATTTTGGGTACTTTCCCGTTTTCGGTCGGGTACTTTCCCGTTGATTATTTTGGGTACTTTCCCGTTTTCGGTCGGGTACTTTCTCGTCTTCAGCAGGGTATTTTCCCGTTGATTATTTAGGGTACTTCCAGTTTTTGTTCGGGTATTTTCCCGTTGATTATTTTGGGTACTTTCCCGTTTTTTGGTCGGGTACTTTCCCGTTTTCAATAGGGTATTTTCGCGTTGATTATTTTGGGTACTTTCCCGTATTTGGTCGGGTATTTTCCCGTTGATTATTTTGGGTACTTTTCCGTTTTCGGTCGGGTATTTTCCCGTTGATAATTTTAGGTACTTTCCCGTTTTCGGTCGGGTACTTTCCCGTGGATTCTTTTGGGCACTTTCCCGTTTTCGGTCGGGTACTTTCCCATTGATTATTTTAGGTACTTTCCCGTTTTCGGTCGGGTATTTTCCCGTTGATTATTTTGGGTACTTTCCCGTTTTTTGGTCGGGTACTTTCCCGTTTTCAGTAGGGTACTTTCCCGTTTTCAGAAGGATATTTTCCCATTTATTATTTTTGGTACTTTCCCGTTTTCGGTCGGGTACTTTGCCGTGGATTATTTTGGGTAATTTTCCGTTTTTGGTCGGGTATTTTCCCCTTCATTATTTTGGGTACTTTCCCGTTTTCGGTTGGGTATTTTTCCCGTTTTCAGTAGGGTACTTTCCCGAAGATTATTTTGGGTAATTTCCCGTTTTTTGGTCGGGTATTTTCCCGTTGATCAGTTTGTGTACTTTCCCGTTTTTGGTCGGGTATTTTCCCCTTGATTATTTTGGGCACTTTCCCGTTTTCGGTCGGGTATTTTCCCGTGGATTATTTTGGTTACTTTCCCGTTTTTGGTCGGGTACTTTCCCGTTGATTATTTTGGGTACCTTCCCGTTTTTTGGTCGGGTACTTTCCCGTTTTCAATAGGGTATTTTCCCGTTGATTATTTTGGGTATTTTCCCGTATTTGGTCGGGTATTTTCCCGTTGATTATTTTGGGTACTTTCCCGTTTTCGGTCGGGTATTTTCCCGTTGATTATTTTGGGTACATTCCCGTTTTCGGTCGGGTACTTTCCCATTGATTATTTTGGGCACTTTCCCGTTTTCGGTCGGGTACTTTCCCATTGATTATTTTGGGTACTTTACCGATTTTGGTCGGGTATTTTCCCGTTGATTATTTTGGGTACTTTCCCGTATTTGGTCGGGTATTTTCCCGTTGATTATTTTGGGTACTTTTCCGTTTTCGGTCGGGTATTTTCCCGTTGATAATTTTAGGTACTTTCCCGTTTTCGGTCGGGTACTTTCCCGTGGATTCTTTTGGGCACTTTCCCGTTTTCGGTCGGGTACTTTCCCATTGATTATTTTAGGTACTTTCCCGTTTTCGGTCGGGTATTTTCCCGTTGATTATTTTGGGTACTTTCCCGTTTTTTGGTCGGGTACTTTCCCGTTTTCAGTAGGGTACTTTCCCGTTTTCAGAAGGATATTTTCCCATTTATTATTTTTGGTACTTTCCCGTTTTCGGTCGGGTACTTTGCCGTGGATTATTTTGGGTAATTTTCCGTTTTTGGTCGGGTATTTTCCCCTTCATTATTTTGGGTACTTTCCCGTTTTCGGTTGGGTATTTTTCCCGTTTTCAGTAGGGTACTTTCCCGAAGATTATTTTGGGTAATTTCCCGTTTTTTGGTCGGGTATTTTCCCGTTGATCAGTTTGTGTACTTTCCCGTTTTTGGTCGGGTATTTTCCCCTTGATTATTTTGGGCACTTTCCCGTTTTCGGTCGGGTATTTTCCCGTGGATTATTTTGGTTACTTTCCCGTTTTTGGTCGGGTACTTTCCCGTTGATTATTTTGGGTACCTTCCCGTTTTTTGGTCGGGTACTTTCCCGTTTTCAATAGGGTATTTTCCCGTTGATTATTTTGGGTATTTTCCCGTATTTGGTCGGGTATTTTCCCGTTGATTATTTTGGGTACTTTCCCGTTTTCGGTCGGGTATTTTCCCGTTGATTATTTTGGGTACATTCCCGTTTTCGGTCGGGTACTTTCCCATTGATTATTTTGGGCACTTTCCCGTTTTCGGTCGGGTACTTTCCCATTGATTATTTTGGGTACTTTACCGATTTTGGTCGGGTATTTTCCCGTTGATTATTTTGGGTACTTTCCCGTTTTCGGTCGGGTACTTTCCCGTTGATTATTTTGGGTACTTTCCCGTTTTCTATCGGGTACTTTCCCGTTGATTATTTTGGGTAATTTCCCGTTTTTGGTCGGGTACTTTCCCGTCTTCAGCAGGGTATTTTCCCGTTGATAATTTTGGGTACATTCCCGTTTTCCGTCGGGTACTTTCCCATTGATTATTTTGGGCACTTTCCCGTTTTCGGTCGGGTACATTCCCATTGATTATTTTGGGTACTTTTCCGATTTTGGTCGGGTATTTTCCCGTTGATTATTTCGGGTACTTTCCCGTTTTCGGTCGGGTACTTTCCCGTTGATTATTTTGGGTACTTTCCCGTTTTCGGTCGGGTACTTTCCCGTTGATTATTTTGGGTAATTTCCCGTTTTTGGTCGGGTACTTTCCCGTCTTCAGCAGGGTATTTTCCCGTTGATTATTTAGGGTACTTTCCCGTATTTGATCGGGTATTTTCCCGTTGATCAGTTTGTGTACTTTCCCGTTTTTGGTCGGGTACTTTCCCGCTGATTATTTTGGGTACTTTCCCGTATTTGGTCGGGTATTTTCCCGTTGATTATTTTGGGTACTTTCCCGTTTTTGGTCGGGTACTTTCCCGTTTTTAGCAGAGTACTTTCCCGAAGATTTTTTTGTATAATTTCCCGTTTTCGGTGGGGTATTTTCCCCTTGATTATTTTGGGTACTTCCCGTTTTTGGTCGGGTATTTTCCCGTTGATTATTTTTGGTACTTTCCCGTTTTTTGGTCGGGTACTTTCCCGTTTTCAATGGGGTATTTTCCCGTTGATTATTTTGGGTACTTTTCCGTATTTGGTCGGGTATTTTCCCGTTGATTATTTTGGGTACTTTCCCGTTTTCGGTCGGGTACTTTCCCATTGATTTTTTTGGGTACTTTCCCGTTTTCGGTCGGGTACTTTCCCGTTGATTATTTTGGGTACTTTCCCGTTTTCGGTCGGGTACTTTCCCGTTGATTATTTTGGGCACTTTCCCGTTTTCGGTCCGGTACTTTCCCATTGATTATTTTGGGTACTTTCCCGTTTTCGGTCGGGTACTTTCCCGTTGATTATTTTGGGTACTTTCCCGTTTTCGGTCGGGTACTTTCTCGTCTTCAGCAGGGTATTTTCCCGTTGATTATTTAGGGTACTTTCCCGTATTTGGTCGGGTATTTTCCCGTTGATCAGTTTGTGTACTTTCCCGTTTTTGGTCGGGTATTTTCCCCTTGATTATTTTGGGCACTTTCCCGTTTTCGGTCGGGTATTTTCCCCTTGATTATTTTGGGTACTTCCCGTTTTTTGGTCGGGTACTTTCCCGTTTTCAATAGGGTATTTTCCCGTTGATTATTTTGGGTACTTTCCCGTTTTCGGTCGGGTATTTTCCCGTTGATAATTTTGGGTACTTTCCCGTTTTCGGTCGGGTACTTTCCCATTGATTATTTTGAGCACTTTCCCGTTTTCGGTCGGGTACTTTCCCATTGATTATTTTGGGTACTTTCCCGTTTTCGGTCGGGTACTTTCCCGTTGATTATTTTGGGTACTTTCCCGTTTTCGGTCGGGTACTTTCACGTCTTCAGCAGGGTATTTTCCCGTTGATTATTTTGGGTACTTTCCCGTTTTTGGTCGGGTATTTTCCCCTTGATTATTTAGGGTACTTCTCCGTTTTTGGTCGGGTATTTTACCGTTAATTATTTTGGGTAATTTTCCGTTTTTGGTCGGGTACTTTCCCGTCTTAATGTACGAACCCCCTGAGGTTCTTCTCACAGATCGAACAGGAAAATAGACCGAGTTTCTTATTTCCTCACCAAGCTTTTCACCTAAAAAACGTTTTCGGTAGGGTACTTTCACGTTTTCAGTAAGGGACTTTCCCGTTTATTATTTCGGGTACTTTTCCGTTTTTGGTCGGTTATTTTCCCGTTGATCATTTTGGGTAATTTCCCGTTTTTGGTCGGGTACTTTCCCATTGATTATTTTGGGTACTTTCCCGTTCTTTCGCCGGGTACTTTCCCGTTTTCAGTAGGGTATTTTCCCGTTTATTATTTTGGGTACTTTCCCGTATTTGGTCGGGAATTTTCCCGTTGATTATTTTGGGTACTTTCCCGTTTTCGGTCGGGTATTTTCCCGTTGATAATTTTGGGTACTTTCCCGTTTTCGGTCGGGTACTTTCCCATTGATTATTTTGGGCACTTTCCCGTTTTCGGTCGGGTACTTTCCCATTGATTATTTTGGGTACTTTCCCGTTTTCGGTCGGGTACTTTCCCATTGATTATTTTGGTTACTTTCCCGTTTTTGGTCGGGTATTTTACCGTTAATTATTTTGGGTAATTTCCCGTTTTTGGTCGGGTACTTTCCCGTCTTAATATACGAACCCCCTGAGGTTCTTCTCACAGATCGAACAGGAAATAGACCGAGTTTTTTATTTCCTCACCAAGCTTTTCACCTAAAAAACGTTTTCGGTAGGGTACATTCCCGTTTTCAGTAAGGGACTTTCCCGTTTATTATTTCGGGTACTTTTCCGTTTTTGGTCGGTTATTTTCCCGTTGATCATTTTGGGTAATTTCCCGTTTTTGGTCGGGTACTTTCCCATTGATTATTTTGGGTACTTTCCCGTTCTTTCGCCGGGTACTTTCCCGTTTTCAGTAGGGTATTTTCCCGTTTATTATTTTGGGTACTTTCCCGTATTTGGTCGGGAATTTTCCCGTTGATTATTTTGGGTACTTTCCCGTTTTCGGTCGGGTATTTTCCCGTTGATAATTTTGGGTACTTTCCCGTTTTCGGTCGGGTACTTTCCCCCTGATTATTTTGGGCACTTTCCCGTTTTCGGTCGGGTATTTTCCCCTTGATTATTTTGGGTACTTCCCGTTTTTGGTCGGGTATCTTCGCGTTGATTATTTTGGGTACTTTCCCGTTTTTTGATCGGGTACTTTCCCGTTTTCAATAGGGTATTTTCCCGTTGATTATTTTGGATACTTTCCCGTATTTGGTCGGGTATTTTCCCGTTGATTATTTTGGGTACTTTCCCGTTTTCGGTCGGGTATTTTCCCATTGATTATTTTGGGCACTTTCCCGTTTTCGGTCGGGTACTTTCCCATTGATTATTTTGGGTACTTTCCCGTTTTCGGTCGGGTACTTTCCCGTTGATTATTTTGGGTACTTTCCCGTTTTCGGTCGGGTACTTTCACGTCTTCAGCAGGGTATTTTCCCGTTGATTATTTAGGGTACTTTCCCGTATTTGGTCGGGTATTTTCCCGTTGATCAGTTTGTATACTTTCCCGTTTTTGGTCGGGTATTTTCCCCTTGATTATTTTGGGCACTTTCCCGTTTTCGGTCGGGTATTTTCCCGTGGATTCTTTTGGGTACTTTCCCGTTTTTGGTCGGGTATTTTCCCCTTGATTATTTTGGGTACTTTCCCGTTTTCGGTCGGGTATTTTCCCGTTGATTATTTTGGGTACTTTCCCGTTTTTTGGTCGGGTACTTTCCCGTTTTCAATAGGGTATTTTCCCGTTGATCAGTTTGTGTACTTTCCCGTTTTCGGTCGGGTATTTTCCCCTTGATTATTTTGGGTACTTTCCCGTATTTGGTCGGGTATTTTCCCGTTGATTATTTTGGGCACTTTCCCGTTTTCGGTCGGGTATTTTCCCCTTGATTATTTTGGGTACTTCCCGTTTTTGGTCGGGTACTTTCCCATTGATTATTTTGAGCACTTTCCCGTTTTCGGTCGGGTACTTTCCCAATGATTATTTTGGGTACTTTCCCGTTTTCGGTCGGGTACTTTCCCGTTGATTATTTTGGGTACTTTCCCGTTTTCGGTCGGGTACTTTCACGTCTTCAGCAGGGTATTTTCCCGTTGATTATTTTGGGTACTTTCCCGTTTTTGGTCGGGTATTTTCCCCTTGATTATTTTGGTTAATTTCCCGTTTTTGGTCGGGTACTCTCCCGTTGATTATTTTGGGTACTTTTCCGTTTTTGGTCGGGTATTTTACCGTTAATTATTTTGGGTAATTTTCCGTTTATGGTCGGGTACTTTCCCGTCTTAATGTACGAACCCCCTGAGGTTCTTCTCACAGATCGAACAGGAAAATAGACCGAGTTTCTTATTTCCTCACCAAGCTTTTCACCTAAAAAACGTTTTCGGTAGGGTACTTTCACGTTTTCAGTAAGGGACTTTCCCGTTTATTATTTCGGGTACTTTTCCGTTTTTGGTCGGTTATTTTCCCGTTGATCATTTTGGGTAATTTCCCGTTTTTGGTCGGGTACTTTCCCATTGATTATTTTGGGTACTTTCCCGTTCTTTCGCCGGGTACTTTCCCGTTTTCAGTAGGGTATTTTCCCGTTTATTATTTTGGGTACTTTCCCGTATTTGGTCGGGAATTTTCCCGTTGATTATTTTGGGTACTTTCCCGTTTTCGGTCGGGTATTTTCCCGTTGATAATTTTGGGTACTTTCCCGTTTTCGGTCGGGTACTTTCCCATTGATTATTTTGGGCACTTTCCCGTTTTCGGTCGGGTACTTTCCCATTGATTATTTTGGGTACTTTCCCGTTTTCGGTCGGGTACTTTCCCGTTGATTATTTTGGGTACTTTCCCGTTTTCGGTCGGGTACTTTCACGTCTTCAGCAGGGTATTTTCCCGTTGATTATTTAGGGTACTCTCCCGTATTTGGTCGGGTATTTTCCCGTTGATCAGTTTGTGTACTTTCCCGTTTTTGGTCGGGTATTTTCCCCTTGATTATTTTGGGCACTTTCCCGTTTTCGGTCGGGTATTTTCCCGTGGATTATTTTGGTTACTTTCCCGTTTTTGATCGGGTACTTTCCCGTTGATTATTTTGGGTACCTTCCCGTTTTTTGGTCGGGTACTTTCCCGTTTTCAATAGGGTATTTTCCCGTTGATTATTTTGGGTATTTTCCCGTATTTGGTCGGGTATTTTCCCGTTGATTATTTTGGGTACTTTCCCGTTTTCGGTCGGGTATTTTCCCGTTGATTATTTTGGGTACATTCCCGTTTTCGGTCGGGTATTTTCCCGTTGATTATTTTGGGTACATTCCCGTTTTCGGTCGGGTACTTTCCCATTGATTATTTTGGGCACTTTCCCGTTTTCGGTCGGGTACATTCCCATTGATTATTTTGGGTACTTTTCCGATTTTGGTCGGGTATTTTCCCGTTGATTATTTCGGGTACTTTCCCGTTTTCGGTCGGGTACTTTCCCGTTGATTATTTTGGGTACTTTCCCGTTTTCGGTCGGGTACTTTCCCGTTGATTATTTTGGGTACTTTCCCGTTTTTGGTCGGGTACTTTCCCGTTTTTAGCAGAGTACTTTCCCGAAGATTTTTTTGTATAATTTCCCGTTTTCGGTGGGGTATTTTCCCCTTGATTATTTTGGGTACTTCCCGTTTTTGGTCGGGTATTTTCCCGTTGATTATTTTTGGTACTTTCCCGTTTTTTGGTCGGGTACTTTCCCGTTTTCAATAGGGTATTTTCCCGTTGATTATTTTGGGTACTTTTCCGTATTTGGTCGGGTATTTTCCCGTTGATTATTTTGGGTACTTTCCCGTTTTCGGTCGGGTACTTTCCCATTGATTATTTTGGGTACTTTCCCGTTTTCGGTCGGGTACTTTCCCGTTGATTATTTTGGGTACTTTCCCGTTTTCGGTCGGGTACTTTCCCGTTGATTATTTTGGGCACTTTCCCGTTTTCGGTCCGGTACTTTCCCATTGATTATTTTGGGTACTTTCCCGTTTTCGGTCGGGTACTTTCCCGTTGATTATTTTGGGTACTTTCCCGTTTTCGGTCGGGTACTTTCTCGTCTTCAGCAGGGTATTTTCCCGTTGATTATTTAGGGTACTTTCCCGTATTTGGTCGGGTATTTTCCCGTTGATCAGTTTGTGTACTTTCCCGTTTTTGGTCGGGTATTTTCCCCTTGATTATTTTGGGCACTTTCCCGTTTTCGGTCGGGTATTTTCCCCTTGATTATTTTGGGTACTTCCCGTTTTTTGGTCGGGTACTTTCCCGTTTTCAATAGGGTATTTTCCCGTTGATCAGTTTGTGTACTTTCCCGTTTTTGGTCGGGTATTTTCCCCTTGATTATTTTGGGTACTTTCCCGTTTTCGGTCGGGTATTTTCCCGTTGATTATTTTGGGTATTTTCCCGTTTTTTGGTCGGGTACTTTCCCGTTTTCAATAGGGTATTTTCCCGTTGATCAGTTTGTGTACTTTCCCGTTTTTGGTCGGGTATTTTCCCCTTGATTATTTTGGGTACTTTCCCGTATTTGGTCGGGTATTTTCCCGTTGATTATTTTGGGCACTTTCCCGTTTTCGGTCGGGTATTTTCCCCTTGATTATTTTGGGTACTTCCCGTTTTTGGTCGGGTATTTTCCCGTTGATTATTTTGGGTACTTTCCCGTTTTCGGTCGGGTACTTTCCCGTTTTCAATAGGGTATTTTCCCGTTGATCAGTTTGTGTACTTTCCCGTTTTTGGTCGGGTATTTTCCCCTTGATTATTTTGGGCACTTTCCCGTTTTCGGTCGGGTATTTTCCCGTTGATTATTTTGGGTACTTTCCCGTTTTTTGGTCGGGTACTTTCCCGTTTTCAATAGGGTATTTTCCCGTTGATCAGTTTGTGTACTTTCCCGTTTTCAATAGGGTATTTTCCCGTTGATCAGTTTGTGTACTTTCCCGTTTTTGGTCGGGTATTTTCCCCTTGATTATTTTGGGCACTTTCCCGTTTTCGGTCGGGTACATTCCCATTGATTATTTTGGGTACTTTTCCGATTTTGGTCGGGTATTTTCCCGTTGATTATTTCGGGTACTTTCCCGTTTTCGGTCGGGTACTTTCCCGTTGATTATTTTGGGTACTTTCCCGTTTTCGGTCGGGTACTTTCCCGTTGATTATTTTGGGTAATTTCCCGTTTTTGGTCGGGTACTTTCCCGTCTTCAGCAGGGTATTTTCCCGTTGATTATTTAGGGTACTTTCCCGTATTTGATCGGGTATTTTCCCGTTGATCAGTTGGTGTACTTTCCCGTTTTTGGTCGGGTACTTTCCCGCTGATTATTTTGGGTACTTTCCCGTATTTGGTCGGGTATTTTCCCGTTGATTATTTTGGGTACTTTCCCGTTTTTGGTCGGGTACTTTCCCGTTTTTAGCAGAGTACTTTCCCGTAGATTTTTTTGTATAATTTCCCGTTTTCGGTGGGGTATTTTCCCCTTGATTATTTTGGGTACTTTCCCGTTTTCGGTCGGGTACTTTCCCATTGATTATTTTGGGTACTTTCCCGTTTTCGGTCGGGTACTTTCCCGTTGATTATTTTGGGTACTTTCCCGTTTTCGGTCGGGTACTTTCCCGTTGATTATTTTGGGTACTTTCCCGTTTTCGGTCGGGTACTTTCCCGTTGATTATTTTGGGCACTTTCCCGTTTTCGGTCCCGTACTTTCCCATTGATTATTTTGGGTACTTTCCCGTTTTCGGTCGGGTAGTTTCCCGTTGATTATTTTGGGTACTTTCCCGTTTTCGGTCGGGTACTTTCTCGTCTTCAGCAGGGTATTTTCCCGTTGATTATTTAGGGTACTTTCCCGTATTTGGTCGGGTATTTTCCCGTTGATCAGTTTGTGTACTTTCCCGTTTTTGGTCGGGTATTTTCCCCTTGATTATTTTGGGCACTTTCCCGTTTTCGGTCGGGTATTTTCCCCTTGATTATTTTGGGTACTTCCCGTTTTCAATAGGGTATTTTCCCGTTGATCAGTTTGTGTACTTTCCCGTTTTTGGTCGGGTATTTTCCCCTTAATTATTTTGGGTACTTTCCCGTTTTCGGTCGGGTATTTTCCCGTTGATTATTTTGGGTACTTTCCCGTTTTTTGGTCGGGTACTTTCCCGTTTTCAATAGGGTATTTTCCCGTTGATCAGTTTGTGTACTTTCCCGTTTTTGGTCGGGTATTTTCCCCTTGATTATTTTGGGTACTTTCCCGTATTTGGTCGGGTATTTTCCCGTTGATTATTTTGGGCACTTTCCCGTTTTCGGTCGGGTATTTTCCCCTTGATTATTTTGGGTACTTCCCGTTTTTGGTCGGGTATTTTCCCGTTGATTATTTTGGGTACTTTCCCGTTTTCGGTCGGGTACTTTCCCGTTTTCAATAGGGTATTTTCCCGTTGATCAGTTTGTGTACTTTCCCGTTTTTGGTCGGGTATTTTCCCCTTGATTATTTTGGGCACTTTCCCGTTTTCGGTCGGGTATTTTCCCGTTGATTATTTTGGGTACTTTCCCGTTTTTGGTCGGGTATTTTCCCGTTTTCAATAGGGTATTTTCCCGTTGATCAGTTTGTGTACTTTCCCGTTTTTGGTCGGGTATTTTCCCGTTGATCAGTTTGTGTACTTTCCCGTTTTTGGTCGGGTATTTTCCCCTTGATTATTTTGGGCACTTTCCCGTTTTCGGTCGGGTATTTTCCCCTTGATTATTTTGGGTACTTCCAGTTTTTGTTCGGGTATTTTCCCGTTGATTATTTTGGGTACTTTCCCGTTTTTTGGTCGGGTACTTTCCCGTTTTCAATAGGGTATTTTCCCGTTGATTATTTTGGGTACTTTCCCGTATTTGGTCGGGTATTTTCCCGTTGATTATTTTGGGTACTTTTCCGTTTTCGGTCGGGTATTTTCCCGTTGATAATTTTAGGTACTTTCCCGTTTTCGGTCGGGTACTTTCCCATTGATTATTTTGGGCACTTTCCCGTTTTCGGTCGGGTACTTTCCCATTGATTATTTTAGGTACTTTCCCGTTTTCGGTCGGGTATTTTCCCGTTGATTATTTTGGGTACTTTCCCGTTTTTTGGTCGGGTACTTTCCCGTTTTCAGTAGGGTACTTTCCCGTTTTCAGAAGGATATTTTCCCATTTATTATTTTTGGTACTTTCCCGTTTTCGGTCGGGTACTTTGCCGTGGATTATTTTGGGTAATTTTCCGTTTTTGGTCGGGTATTTTCCCCTTCATTATTTTGGGTACTTTCCCGTTTTCGGTTGGGTATTTTTCCCGTTTTCAGTAGGGTACTTTCCCGAAGATTATTTTGGGTAATTTCCCGTTTTTTGGTCGGGTATTTTCCCGTTGATCAGTTTGTGTACTTTCCCGTTTTTGGTCGGGTATTTTCCCCTTGATTATTTTGGGCACTTTCCCGTTTTCGGTCGGGTATTTTCCCGTGGATTATTTTGGGTAATTTTCCGTTTTTGGTCGGGTACTTTCCCGTTGATTATTTTGGGTACCTTCCCGTTTTTTGGTCGGGTACTTTCCCGTTTTCAATAGGGTATTTTCCCGTTGATTATTTTGGGTATTTTCCCGTATTTGGTCGGGTATTTTCCCGTTGATTATTTTGGGTACTTTCCCGTTTTCGGTCGGGTATTTTCCCGTTGATTATTTTGGGTACATTCCCGTTTTCGGTCGGGTACTTTCCCATTGATTATTTTGGGCACTTTCCCGTTTTCGGTCGGGTACTTTCCCATTGATTATTTTGGGTACTTTACCGATTTTGGTCGGGTATTTTCCCGTTGATTATTTTGGGTACTTTCCCGTTTTCGGTCGGGTACTTTCCCGTTGATTATTTTGGGTACTTTCCCGTTTTCTATCGGGTACTTTCCCGTTGATTATTTTGGGTAATTTCCCGTTTTTGGTCGGGTACTTTCCCGTCTTCAGCAGGGTATTTTCCCGTTGATAATTTTGGGTACATTCCCGTTTTCGGTCGGGTACTTTCCCATTGATTATTTTGGGCACTTTCCCGTTTTCGGTCGGGTACATTCCCATTGATTATTTTGGGTACTTTTCCGATTTTGGTCGGGTATTTTCCCGTTGATTATTTCGGGTACTTTCCCGTTTTCGGTCGGGTACTTTCCCGTTGATTATTTTGGGTACTTTCCCGTTTTCGGTCGGGTACTTTCCCGTTGATTATTTTGGGTAATTTCCCGTTTTTGGTCGGGTACTTTCCCGTCTTCAGCAGGGTATTTTCCCGTTGATTATTTAGGGTACTTTCCCGTATTTGATCGGGTATTTTCCCGTTGATCAGTTTGTGTACTTTCCCGTTTTTGGTCGGGTACTTTCCCGCTGATTATTTTGGGTACTTTCCCGTATTTGGTCGGGTATTTTCCCGTTGATTATTTTGGGTACTTTCCCGTTTTTGGTCGGGTACTTTCCCGTTTTTAGCAGAGTACTTTCCCGAAGATTTTTTTGTATAATTTCCCGTTTTCGGTGGGGTATTTTCCCCTTGATTATTTTGGGTACTTCCCGTTTTTGGTCGGGTATTTTCCCGTTGATTATTTTTGGTACTTTCCCGTTTTTTGGTCGGGTACTTTCCCGTTTTCAATGGGGTATTTTCCCGTTGATTATTTTGGGTACTTTTCCGTATTTGGTCGGGTATTTTCCCGTTGATTATTTTGGGTACTTTCCCGTTTTCGGTCGGGTACTTTCCCATTGATTATTTTGGGTACTTTCCCGTTTTCGGTCGGGTACTTTCCCGTTGATTATTTTGGGTACTTTCCCGTTTTCGGTCGGGTACTTTCCCGTTGATTATTTTGGGCACTTTCCCGTTTTCGGTCCGGTACTTTCCCATTGATTATTTTGGGTACTTTCCCGTTTTCGGTCGGGTACTTTCCCGTTGATTATTTTGGGTACTTTCCCGTTTTCGGTCGGGTACTTTCTCGTCTTCAGCAGGGTATTTTCCCGTTGATTATTTAGGGTACTTTCCCGTATTTGGTCGGGTATTTTCCCGTTGATCAGTTTGTGTACTTTCCCGTTTTTGGTCGGGTATTTTCCCCTTGATTATTTTGGGCACTTTCCCGTTTTCGGTCGGGTATTTTCCCCTTGATTATTTTGGGTACTTCCCGTTTTTTGGTCGGGTACTTTCCCGTTTTCAATAGGGTATTTTCCCGTTGATCAGTTTGTGTACTTTCCCGTTTTTGGTCGGGTATTTTCCCCTTGATTATTTTGGGTACTTTCCCGTTTTCGGTCGGGTATTTTCCCGTTGATTATTTTGGGTATTTTCCCGTTTTTTGGTCGGGTACTTTCCCGTTTTCAATAGGGTATTTTCCCGTTGATCAGTTTGTGTACTTTCCCGTTTTTGGTCGGGTATTTTCCCCTTGATTATTTTGGGTACTTTCCCGTATTTGGTCGGGTATTTTCCCGTTGATTATTTTGGGCACTTTCCCGTTTTCGGTCGGGTATTTTCCCCTTGATTATTTTGGGTACTTCCCGTTTTTGGTCGGGTATTTTCCCGTTGATTATTTTGGGTACTTTCCCGTTTTCGGTCGGGTACTTTCCCGTTTTCAATAGGGTATTTTCCCGTTGATCAGTTTGTGTACTTTCCCGTTTTTGGTCGGGTATTTTCCCCTTGATTATTTTGGGCACTTTCCCGTTTTCGGTCGGGTATTTTCCCGTTGATTATTTTGGGTACTTTCCCGTTTTTTGGTCGGGTACTTTCCCGTTTTCAATAGGGTATTTTCCCGTTGATCAGTTTGTGTACTTTCCCGTTTTCAATAGGGTATTTTCCCGTTGATCAGTTTGTGTACTTTCCCGTTTTTGGTCGGGTATTTTCCCCTTGATTATTTTGGGCACTTTCCCGTTTTCGGTCGGGTACATTCCCATTGATTATTTTGGGTACTTTTCCGATTTTGGTCGGGTATTTTCCCGTTGATTATTTCGGGTACTTTCCCGTTTTCGGTCGGGTACTTTCCCGTTGATTATTTTGGGTACTTTCCCGTTTTCGGTCGGGTACTTTCCCGTTGATTATTTTGGGTAATTTCCCGTTTTTGGTCGGGTACTTTCCCGTCTTCAGCAGGGTATTTTCCCGTTGATTATTTAGGGTACTTTCCCGTATTTGATCGGGTATTTTCCCGTTGATCAGTTGGTGTACTTTCCCGTTTTTGGTCGGGTACTTTCCCGCTGATTATTTTGGGTACTTTCCCGTATTTGGTCGGGTATTTTCCCGTTGATTATTTTGGGTACTTTCCCGTTTTTGGTCGGGTACTTTCCCGTTTTTAGCAGAGTACTTTCCCGTAGATTTTTTTGTATAATTTCCCGTTTTCGGTGGGGTATTTTCCCCTTGATTATTTTGGGTACTTTCCCGTTTTCGGTCGGGTACTTTCCCATTGATTATTTTGGGTACTTTCCCGTTTTCGGTCGGGTACTTTCCCGTTGATTATTTTGGGTACTTTCCCGTTTTCGGTCGGGTACTTTCCCGTTGATTATTTTGGGTACTTTCCCGTTTTCGGTCGGGTACTTTCCCGTTGATTATTTTGGGCACTTTCCCGTTTTCGGTCCCGTACTTTCCCATTGATTATTTTGGGTACTTTCCCGTTTTCGGTCGGGTAGTTTCCCGTTGATTATTTTGGGTACTTTCCCGTTTTCGGTCGGGTACTTTCTCGTCTTCAGCAGGGTATTTTCCCGTTGATTATTTAGGGTACTTTCCCGTATTTGGTCGGGTATTTTCCCGTTGATCAGTTTGTGTACTTTCCCGTTTTTGGTCGGGTATTTTCCCCTTGATTATTTTGGGCACTTTCCCGTTTTCGGTCGGGTATTTTCCCCTTGATTATTTTGGGTACTTCCCGTTTTCAATAGGGTATTTTCCCGTTGATCAGTTTGTGTACTTTCCCGTTTTTGGTCGGGTATTTTCCCCTTAATTATTTTGGGTACTTTCCCGTTTTCGGTCGGGTATTTTCCCGTTGATTATTTTGGGTACTTTCCCGTTTTTTGGTCGGGTACTTTCCCGTTTTCAATAGGGTATTTTCCCGTTGATCAGTTTGTGTACTTTCCCGTTTTTGGTCGGGTATTTTCCCCTTGATTATTTTGGGTACTTTCCCGTATTTGGTCGGGTATTTTCCCGTTGATTATTTTGGGCACTTTCCCGTTTTCGGTCGGGTATTTTCCCCTTGATTATTTTGGGTACTTCCCGTTTTTGGTCGGGTATTTTCCCGTTGATTATTTTGGGTACTTTCCCGTTTTCGGTCGGGTACTTTCCCGTTTTCAATAGGGTATTTTCCCGTTGATCAGTTTGTGTACTTTCCCGTTTTTGGTCGGGTATTTTCCCCTTGATTATTTTGGGCACTTTCCCGTTTTCGGTCGGGTATTTTCCCGTTGATTATTTTGGGTACTTTCCCGTTTTTGGTCGGGTATTTTCCCGTTTTCAATAGGGTATTTTCCCGTTGATCAGTTTGTGTACTTTCCCGTTTTTGGTCGGGTATTTTCCCGTTGATCAGTTTGTGTACTTTCCCGTTTTTGGTCGGGTATTTTCCCCTTGATTATTTTGGGCACTTTCCCGTTTTCGGTCGGGTATTTTCCCCTTGATTATTTTGGGTACTTCCAGTTTTTGTTCGGGTATTTTCCCGTTGATTATTTTGGGTACTTTCCCGTTTTTTGGTCGGGTACTTTCCCGTTTTCAATAGGGTATTTTCCCGTTGATTATTTTGGGTACTTTCCCGTATTTGGTCGGGTATTTTCCCGTTGATTATTTTGGGTACTTTTCCGTTTTCGGTCGGGTATTTTCCCGTTGATAATTTTAGGTACTTTCCCGTTTTCGGTCGGGTACTTTCCCATTGATTATTTTGGGCACTTTCCCGTTTTCGGTCGGGTACTTTCCCATTGATTATTTTAGGTACTTTCCCGTTTTCGGTCGGGTATTTTCCCGTTGATTATTTTGGGTACTTTCCCGTTTTTTGGTCGGGTACTTTCCCGTTTTCAGTAGGGTACTTTCCCGTTTTCAGAAGGATATTTTCCCATTTATTATTTTTGGTACTTTCCCGTTTTCGGTCGGGTACTTTGCCGTGGATTATTTTGGGTAATTTTCCGTTTTTGGTCGGGTATTTTCCCCTTCATTATTTTGGGTACTTTCCCGTTTTCGGTTGGGTATTTTTCCCGTTTTCAGTAGGGTACTTTCCCGAAGATTATTTTGGGTAATTTCCCGTTTTTTGGTCGGGTATTTTCCCGTTGATCAGTTTGTGTACTTTCCCGTTTTTGGTCGGGTATTTTCCCCTTGATTATTTTGGGCACTTTCCCGTTTTCGGTCGGGTATTTTCCCGTGGATTATTTTGGGTAATTTTCCGTTTTTGGTCGGGTACTTTCCCGTTGATTATTTTGGGTACCTTCCCGTTTTTTGGTCGGGTACTTTCCCGTTTTCAATAGGGTATTTTCCCGTTGATTATTTTGGGTATTTTCCCGTATTTGGTCGGGTATTTTCCCGTTGATTATTTTGGGTACTTTCCCGTTTTCGGTCGGGTATTTTCCCGTTGATTATTTTGGGTACATTCCCGTTTTCGGTCGGGTACTTTCCCATTGATTATTTTGGGCACTTTCCCGTTTTCGGTCGGGTACTTTCCCATTGATTATTTTGGGTACTTTACCGATTTTGGTCGGGTATTTTCCCGTTGATTATTTTGGGTACTTTCCCGTTGATTATTTTGGGTACTTTCCCGTTTTCTATCGGGTACTTTCCCGTTGATTATTTTGGGTAATTTCCCGTTTTTGGTCGGGTACTTTCCCGTCTTCAGCAGGGTATTTTCCCGTTGATAATTTTGGGTACATTCCCGTTTTCGGTCGGGTACTTTCCCATTGATTATTTTGGGCACTTTCCCGTTTTCGGTCGGGTACATTCCCATTGATTATTTTGGGTACTTTTCCGATTTTGGTCGGGTATTTTCCCGTTGATTATTTCGGGTACTTTCCCGTTTTCGGTCGGGTACTTTCCCGTTGATTATTTTGGGTACTTTCCCGTTTTCGGTCGGGTACTTTCCCGTTGATTATTTTGGGTAATTTCCCGTTTTTGGTCGGGTACTTTCCCGTCTTCAGCAGGGTATTTTCCCGTTGATTATTTAGGGTACTTTCCCGTATTTGATCGGGTATTTTCCCGTTGATCAGTTTGTGTACTTTCCCGTTTTTGGTCGGGTACTTTCCCGCTGATTATTTTGGGTACTTTCCCGTATTTGGTCGGGTATTTTCCCGTTGATTATTTTGGGTACTTTCCCGTTTTTGGTCGGGTACTTTCCCGTTTTTAGCAGAGTACTTTCCCGAAGATTTTTTTGTATAATTTCCCGTTTTCGGTGGGGTATTTTCCCCTTGATTATTTTGGGTACTTCCCGTTTTTGGTCGGGTATTTTCCCGTTGATTATTTTTGGTACTTTCCCGTTTTTTGGTCGGGTACTTTCCCGTTTTCAATGGGGTATTTTCCCGTTGATTATTTTGGGTACTTTTCCGTATTTGGTCGGGTATTTTCCCGTTGATTATTTTGGGTACTTTCCCGTTTTCGGTCGGGTACTTTCCCATTGATTTTTTTGGGTACTTTCCCGTTTTCGGTCGGGTACTTTCCCGTTGATTATTTTGGGTACTTTCCCGTTTTCGGTCGGGTACTTTCCCGTTGATTATTTTGGGCACTTTCCCGTTTTCGGTCCGGTACTTTCCCATTGATTATTTTGGGTACTTTCCCGTTTTCGGTCGGGTACTTTCCCGTTGATTATTTTGGGTACTTTCCCGTTTTCGGTCGGGTACTTTCTCGTCTTCAGCAGGGTATTTTCCCGTTGATTATTTAGGGTACTTTCCCGTATTTGGTCGGGTATTTTCCCGTTGATCAGTTTGTGTACTTTCCCGTTTTTGGTCGGGTATTTTCCCCTTGATTATTTTGGGCACTTTCCCGTTTTCGGTCGGGTATTTTCCCCTTGATTATTTTGGGTACTTCCCGTTTTTTGGTCGGGTACTTTCCCGTTTTCAATAGGGTATTTTCCCGTTGATTATTTTGGGTACTTTCCCGTTTTCGGTCGGGTATTTTCCCGTTGATAATTTTGGGTACTTTCCCGTTTTCGGTCGGGTACTTTCCCATTGATTATTTTGAGCACTTTCCCGTTTTCGGTCGGGTACTTTCCCATTGATTATTTTGGGTACTTTCCCGTTTTCGGTCGGGTACTTTCCCGTTGATTATTTTGGGTACTTTCCCGTTTTCGGTCGGGTACTTTCACGTCTTCAGCAGGGTATTTTCCCGTTGATTATTTTGGGTACTTTCCCGTTTTTGGTCGGGTATTTTCCCCTTGATTATTTAGGGTACTTCTCCGTTTTTGGTCGGGTATTTTACCGTTAATTATTTTGGGTAATTTTCCGTTTTTGGTCGGGTACTTTCCCGTCTTAATGTACGAACCCCCTGAGGTTCTTCTCACAGATCGAACAGGAAAATAGACCGAGTTTCTTATTTCCTCACCAAGCTTTTCACCTAAAAAACGTTTTCGGTAGGGTACTTTCACGTTTTCAGTAAGGGACTTTCCCGTTTATTATTTCGGGTACTTTTCCGTTTTTGGTCGGTTATTTTCCCGTTGATCATTTTGGGTAATTTCCCGTTTTTGGTCGGGTACTTTCCCATTGATTATTTTGGGTACTTTCCCGTTCTTTCGCCGGGTACTTTCCCGTTTTCAGTAGGGTATTTTCCCGTTTATTATTTTGGGTACTTTCCCGTATTTGGTCGGGAATTTTCCCGTTGATTATTTTGGGTACTTTCCCGTTTTCGGTCGGGTATTTTCCCATTGATAATTTTGGGTACTTTCCCGTTTTCGGTCGGGTACTTTCCCATTGATTATTTTGGGCACTTTCCCGTTTTCGGTCGGGTACTTTCCCATTGATTATTTTGGGTACTTTCCCGTTTTCGGTCGGGTACTTTCCCATTGATTATTTTGGTTACTTTCCCGTTTTTGGTCGGGTATTTTACCGTTAATTATTTTGGGTAATTTCCCGTTTTTGGTCGGGTACTTTCCCGTCTTAATATACGAACCCCCTGAGGTTCTTCTCACAGATCGAACAGGAAATAGACCGAGTTTTTTATTTCCTCACCAAGCTTTTCACCTAAAAAACGTTTTCGGTAGGGTACATTCCCGTTTTCAGTAAGGGACTTTCCCGTTTATTATTTCGGGTACTTTTCCGTTTTTGGTCGGTTATTTTCCCGTTGATCATTTTGGGTAATTTCCCGTTTTTGGTCGGGTACTTTCCCATTGATTATTTTGGGTACTTTCCCGTTCTTTCGCCGGGTACTTTCCCGTTTTCAGTAGGGTATTTTCCCATTTATTATTTTGGGCACTTTCTTGTTTTCGGTCGGGTACTTTCCCATTGATTATTTTGGGTACTTTCCCGTATTTGGTCGGGTACTTTCCCGTTTTTGGTAGGGTACTTTCGCGTTTATTATTTTGGTACTTTCCCGTTTTTGGTCGGGTATTTTCCCCTTGATTATTTTGGGCACTTTCCCGTTTTCGGTCGGGTATTTTCCCCTTGATTATTTTGGGTACTTTCCCGTTTTTTGATCGGGTACTTTCCCGTTTTCAATAGGGTATTTTCCCGTTGATTATTTTGGGTACTTTCCCGTATTTGGTCGGGTATTTTCCCGTTGATTATTTTGGATACTTTCCCGTTTTCGGTCGGGTATTTTCCCGTTGATAACTTTGGGTACTTTCCCGTTTTCGGTCGGGTACTTTCCCATTGATTATTTTGGGCACTTTCCCGTTTTCGGTCGGGTACTTTCCCATTGATTATTTTGGGTACTTTCCCGTTTTCGGTCGGGTACTTTCCCGTTGATTATTTTGGGTACTTTCCCGTTTTCGGTCGGGTACTTTCACGTCTTCAGCAGGGTATTTTCCCGTTGATTATTTAGGGTACTTTCCCGTATTTGGTCGGGTATTTTCCCGTTGATCAGTTTGTGTACTTTCCCGTTTTTGGTCGGGTATTTTCCCCTTGATTATTTTGGGCACTTTCCCGTTTTCGGTCGGGTATTTTCCCGCGGATTATTTTGGTTAATTTCTTGTTTTTGGTCGGGTACTTTCCCGTTGATTATTTTGGGTACTTTCCCGTTTTTTGGTCGGGTACTTTCCCGTTTTCAATAGGGTATTTTCCCGTTGATTATTTTGGGTACTTTCCCGTATTTGGTCGGGTATTTTCCCGTTGATTATTTTGGGTACTTTCCCGTTTTCGGTCGGGTATTTTCCCGTTGATTATTTTGGGTACATTCCCGTTTTCGGTCGGGTACTTTCCCATTGATTATTTTGGGTACTTTCCCGTTTTTTGGTCGGGTACTTTCCCGTTTTCAATAGGGTATTTTCCCGTTGATTATTTTGGGTACTTTCCCGTATTTGGTCGGGTATTTTCCCGTTGATTATTTTGGGTACTTTCCCGTATTTGGTCGGGTATTTTCCCGTTGATTATTTTGGGCACTTTCCCGTTTTCGGTCGGGTAATTTCCCATTGATTATTTTGGGCACTTTCCCGTTTTCGGTCGGGTACTTTCCCATTGATTATTTTGGGTACTTTCCCGTTTTCGGTCGGGTACTTTCCCGTTGATTATTTTGGGTACTTTCCCGTTTTCGGTCGGGTACTTTCTCGTCTTCAGCAGGGTATTTTCCCGTTGATTATTTAGGGTACTTTCCCGTATTTGGTCGGGTATTTTCCCGTTGATCAGTTTGTGTACTTTCCCGTTTTTGGTCGGGTATTTTCCCCTTGATTATTTTGGACACTTTCCCGTTTTCGGTCGGGTATTTTCCCCTTGATTATTTTGGGTACTTCCAGTTTTTGTTCGGGTATTTTCCCGTTGATTATTTTGGGTACTTTCCCGTTTTTTGGTCGGGTACTTTCCCGTTTTCAATAGGGTATTTTCCCGTTGATTATTTTGGGTACTTTCCCGTATTTGGTCGGGTATTTTCCCGTTGATTATTTTGGGTACTTTCCCGTTTTCGGTCGGGTATTTTCCCGTTGATAATTTTAGGTACTTTCCCGTTTTCGGTCGGGTACTTTCCCATTGATTATTTTGGGCACTTTCCCGTTTTCGGTGGGGTACTTTCCCATTGATTATTTTGGGTACTTTCCCGTTTTCGGTCGGGTATTTTCCCGTTGACTATTTTGGGTACTTTCCCGTTTTTTGGTCGGGTACTTTCCCGTTTTCAGTAGGGTACTTTCCCGTTTTCAGTAGGGTATTTTCCCGTTTATTATTTTTGGTACTTTCCTGTTTTCGGTCGGGTACTTTGCCGTGGATTATTTTGGGTAATTTTCCGTTTTTGGTCGGGTATAATCCCCTTCATTTTTTTGGGTACTTTCCCGTTTTCGGTTGGGTATTTTTCCCGTTTTCAGTAGGGTACTTTCCCGAAGATTATTTTGGGTAATTTCCCGTTTTTTGGTCGGGTACTTTCCCGTTTTCAATAGGGTATTTTCCCGTTGATGATTTTGGGTACTTTCCCGTTTTTTGGTCGGGTACTTTCCCGTTTTCAATAGGGTATTTTCCCGTTGATTATTTTGGGTACTTTCCCGTATTTGGTCGGGTATTTTCCCGTTGATTATTTTGGGTACTTTCCCGTTTTCGGTCGGGTACTTTCCCATTGATTATTTTGAGCACTTTCCCGTTTTCGGTCGTGTACTTTCCCATTGATTATTTTGGGTACTTTCCCGTTTTCGGTCGGGTACTTTCCCGTTGATTATTTTGGGTACTTTCCCGTTTTCGGTCGGGTACTTTCACGTCTTCAGCAGGGTATTTTCCCGTTGATTATTTTGGGTACTTTCCCGTTTTTGGTCGGGTATTTTCCCCTTGATTATTTTGGGCACTTTCCCGTTTTCGGTCGGGTATTTTCCCGTGGATTATTTTGGTTACTTTCCCGTTTTTGGTCGGGTACTTTCCCGAAGATTTTTTTGTATAATTTCCCGTTTTCGGTGGGGTATTTTCCCCTTGATTATTTTGGGTACTTCCCGTTTTTGGTCGGGTATTTTCCCGTTGATTATTTTTGGTACTTTCCCGTTTTTTGGTCGGGTACTTTCCCGTTTTCAATGGGGTATTTTCCCGTTGATTATTTTGGGTACTTTTCCGTATTTGGTCGGGTATTTTCCCGTTGATTATTTTGGGTACTTTCCCGTTTTCGGTCGGGTACTTTCCCATTGATTTTTTTGGGTACTTTCCCGTTTTCGGTCGGGTACTTTCCCGTTGATTATTTTGGGTACTTTCCCGTTTTCGGTCGGGTACTTTCCCGTTGATTATTTTGGGCACTTTCCCGTTTTCGGTCCGGTACTTTCCCATTGATTATTTTGGGTACTTTCCCGTTTTCGGTCGGGTACTTTCCCGTTGATTATTTTGGGTACTTTCCCGTTTTCGGTCGGGTACTTTCTCGTCTTCAGCAGGGTATTTTCCCGTTGATTATTTAGGGTACTTTCCCGTATTTGGTCGGGTATTTTCCCGTTGATCAGTTTGTGTACTTTCCCGTTTTTGGTCGGGTATTTTCCCCTTGATTATTTTGGGCACTTTCCCGTTTTCGGTCGGGTATTTTCCCCTTGATTATTTTGGGTACTTCCCGTTTTTTGGTCGGGTACTTTCCCGTTTTCAATAGGGTATTTTCCCGTTGATTATTTTGGGTACTTTCCCGTTTTCGGTCGGGTATTTTCCCGTTGATAATTTTGGGTACTTTCCCGTTTTCGGTCGGGTACTTTCCCATTGATTATTTTGAGCACTTTCCCGTTTTCGGTCGGGTACTTTCCCATTGATTATTTTGGGTACTTTCCCGTTTTCGGTCGGGTACTTTCCCGTTGATTATTTTGGGTACTTTCCCGTTTTCGGTCGGGTACTTTCACGTCTTCAGCAGGGTATTTTCCCGTTGATTATTTTGGGTACTTTCCCGTTTTTGGTCGGGTATTTTCCCCTTGATTATTTAGGGTACTTCTCCGTTTTTGGTCGGGTATTTTACCGTTAATTATTTTGGGTAATTTTCCGTTTTTGGTCGGGTACTTTCCCGTCTTAATGTACGAACCCCCTGAGGTTCTTCTCACAGATCGAACAGGAAAATAGACCGAGTTTCTTATTTCCTCACCAAGCTTTTCACCTAAAAAACGTTTTCGGTAGGGTACTTTCACGTTTTCAGTAAGGGACTTTCCCGTTTATTATTTCGGGTACTTTTCCGTTTTTGGTCGGTTATTTTCCCGTTGATCATTTTGGGTAATTTCCCGTTTTTGGTCGGGTACTTTCCCATTGATTATTTTGGGTACTTTCCCGTTCTTTCGCCGGGTACTTTCCCGTTTTCAGTAGGGTATTTTCCCGTTTATTATTTTGGGTACTTTCCCGTATTTGGTCGGGAATTTTCCCGTTGATTATTTTGGGTACTTTCCCGTTTTCGGTCGGGTATTTTCCCATTGATAATTTTGGGTACTTTCCCGTTTTCGGTCGGGTACTTTCCCATTGATTATTTTGGGCACTTTCCCGTTTTCGGTCGGGTACTTTCCCATTGATTATTTTGGGTACTTTCCCGTTTTCGGTCGGGTACTTTCCCATTGATTATTTTGGTTACTTTCCCGTTTTTGGTCGGGTATTTTACCGTTAATTATTTTGGGTAATTTCCCGTTTTTGGTCGGGTACTTTCCCGTCTTAATATACGAACCCCCTGAGGTTCTTCTCACAGATCGAACAGGAAATAGACCGAGTTTTTTATTTCCTCACCAAGCTTTTCACCTAAAAAACGTTTTCGGTAGGGTACATTCCCGTTTTCAGTAAGGGACTTTCCCGTTTATTATTTCGGGTACTTTTCCGTTTTTGGTCGGTTATTTTCCCGTTGATCATTTTGGGTAATTTCCCGTTTTTGGTCGGGTACTTTCCCATTGATTATTTTGGGTACTTTCCCGTTCTTTCGCCGGGTACTTTCCCGTTTTCAGTAGGGTATTTTCCCATTTATTATTTTGGGCACTTTCTTGTTTTCGGTCGGGTACTTTCCCATTGATTATTTTGGGTACTTTCCCGTATTTGGTCGGGTACTTTCCCGTTTTTGGTAGGGTACTTTCGCGTTTATTATTTTGGTACTTTCCCGTTTTTGGTCGGGTATTTTCCCCTTGATTATTTTGGGCACTTTCCCGTTTTCGGTCGGGTATTTTCCCCTTGATTATTTTGGGTACTTTCCCGTTTTTTGATCGGGTACTTTCCCGTTTTCAATAGGGTATTTTCCCGTTGATTATTTTGGGTACTTTCCCGTATTTGGTCGGGTATTTTCCCGTTGATTATTTTGGATACTTTCCCGTTTTCGGTCGGGTATTTTCCCGTTGATAACTTTGGGTACTTTCCCGTTTTCGGTCGGGTACTTTCCCATTGATTATTTTGGGCACTTTCCCGTTTTCGGTCGGGTACTTTCCCATTGATTATTTTGGGTACTTTCCCGTTTTCGGTCGGGTACTTTCCCGTTGATTATTTTGGGTACTTTCCCGTTTTCGGTCGGGTACTTTCACGTCTTCAGCAGGGTATTTTCCCGTTGATTATTTAGGGTACTTTCCCGTATTTGGTCGGGTATTTTCCCGTTGATCAGTTTGTGTACTTTCCCGTTTTTGGTCGGGTATTTTCCCCTTGATTATTTTGGGCACTTTCCCGTTTTCGGTCGGGTATTTTCCCGCGGATTATTTTGGTTAATTTCTTGTTTTTGGTCGGGTACTTTCCCGTTGATTATTTTGGGTACTTTCCCGTTTTTTGGTCGGGTACTTTCCCGTTTTCAATAGGGTATTTTCCCGTTGATTATTTTGGGTACTTTCCCGTATTTGGTCGGGTATTTTCCCGTTGATTATTTTGGGTACTTTCCCGTTTTCGGTCGGGTATTTTCCCGTTGATTATTTTGGGTACATTCCCGTTTTCGGTCGGGTACTTTCCCATTGATTATTTTGGGTACTTTCCCGTTTTTTGGTCGGGTACTTTCCCGTTTTCAATAGGGTATTTTCCCGTTGATTATTTTGGGTACTTTCCCGTATTTGGTCGGGTATTTTCCCGTTGATTATTTTGGGTACTTTCCCGTATTTGGTCGGGTATTTTCCCGTTGATTATTTTGGGCACTTTCCCGTTTTCGGTCGGGTAATTTCCCATTGATTATTTTGGGCACTTTCCCGTTTTCGGTCGGGTACTTTCCCATTGATTATTTTGGGTACTTTCCCGTTTTCGGTCGGGTACTTTCCCGTTGATTATTTTGGGTACTTTCCCGTTTTCGGTCGGGTACTTTCTCGTCTTCAGCAGGGTATTTTCCCGTTGATTATTTAGGGTACTTTCCCGTATTTGGTCGGGTATTTTCCCGTTGATCAGTTTGTGTACTTTCCCGTTTTTGGTCGGGTATTTTCCCCTTGATTATTTTGGACACTTTCCCGTTTTCGGTCGGGTATTTTCCCCTTGATTATTTTGGGTACTTCCAGTTTTTGTTCGGGTATTTTCCCGTTGATTATTTTGGGTACTTTCCCGTTTTTTGGTCGGGTACTTTCCCGTTTTCAATAGGGTATTTTCCCGTTGATTATTTTGGGTACTTTCCCGTATTTGGTCGGGTATTTTCCCGTTGATTATTTTGGGTACTTTCCCGTTTTCGGTCGGGTATTTTCCCGTTGATAATTTTAGGTACTTTCCCGTTTTCGGTCGGGTACTTTCCCATTGATTATTTTGGGCACTTTCCCGTTTTCGGTGGGGTACTTTCCCATTGATTATTTTGGGTACTTTCCCGTTTTCGGTCGGGTATTTTCCCGTTGACTATTTTGGGTACTTTCCCGTTTTTTGGTCGGGTACTTTCCCGTTTTCAGTAGGGTACTTTCCCGTTTTCAGTAGGGTATTTTCCCGTTTATTATTTTTGGTACTTTCCTGTTTTCGGTCGGGTACTTTGCCGTGGATTATTTTGGGTAATTTTCCGTTTTTGGTCGGGTATAATCCCCTTCATTTTTTTGGGTACTTTCCCGTTTTCGGTTGGGTATTTTTCCCGTTTTCAGTAGGGTACTTTCCCGAAGATTATTTTGGGTAATTTCCCGTTTTTTGGTCGGGTACTTTCCCGTTTTCAATAGGGTATTTTCCCGTTGATGATTTTGGGTACTTTCCCGTTTTTTGGTCGGGTACTTTCCCGTTTTCAATAGGGTATTTTCCCGTTGATTATTTTGGGTACTTTCCCGTATTTGGTCGGGTATTTTCCCGTTGATTATTTTGGGTACTTTCCCGTTTTCGGTCGGGTACTTTCCCATTGATTATTTTGAGCACTTTCCCGTTTTCGGTCGTGTACTTTCCCATTGATTATTTTGGGTACTTTCCCGTTTTCGGTCGGGTACTTTCCCGTTGATTATTTTGGGTACTTTCCCGTTTTCGGTCGGGTACTTTCACGTCTTCAGCAGGGTATTTTCCCGTTGATTATTTTGGGTACTTTCCCGTTTTTGGTCGGGTATTTTCCCCTTGATTATTTTGGGCACTTTCCCGTTTTCGGTCGGGTATTTTCCCGTGGATTATTTTGGTTACTTTCCCGTTTTTGGTCGGGTACTCTCCCGTTGATTGTTTTGGGTACTTTTCCGTTTTTGGTCGGGTATTTTACCGTTAATTATTTTGGGTAATTTTCCGTTTATGGTCGGGTACTTTCCCGTCTTAATGTACGAACCCCCTGAGGTTCTTCTCACAGATCGAACAGGAAAATAGACCGAGTTTCTTATTTCCTCACCAAGCTTTTCACCTAAAAAACGTTTTCGGTAGGGTACTTTCACGTTTTCAGTAAGGGACTTTCCCGTTTATTATTTCGGGTACTTTTCCGTTTTTGGTCGGTTATTTTCCCGTTGATCATTTTGGGTAATTTCCCGTTTTTGGTCGGGTACTTTCCCATTGATTATTTTGGGTACTTTCCCGTTCTTTCGCCGGGTACTTTCCCGTTTTCAGTAGGGTATTTTCCCGTTTATTATTTTGGGTACTTTCCCGTATTTGGTCGGGAATTTTCCCGTTGATTATTTTGGGTACTTTCCCGT
This sequence comes from Phallusia mammillata, assembly GCF_965637545.1. Lineage (NCBI taxonomy): Eukaryota > Metazoa > Chordata > Ascidiacea > Phlebobranchia > Ascidiidae > Phallusia > Phallusia mammillata. The sequence goes on along the minus strand of NC_137254.1, from coordinate 7,863,733 downwards.
TTTCGGTCGGGTATTTTCCCGTTGATAATTTTGGGTACTTTCCCGTTTTCGGTCGGGTACTTTCCCATTGATTATTTTGGGCACTTTCCCGTTTTCGGTCGGGTACTTTCCCATTGATTATTTTGGGTACTTTCCCGTTTTCGGTCGGGTACTTTCCCGTTGATTATTTTGGGTACTTTCCCGTTTTCGGTCGGGTACTTTCACGTCTTCAGCAGGGTATTTTCCCGTTGATTATTTTGGGTACTCTCCCGTATTTGGTCGGGTATTTTCCCGTTGATCAGTTTGTGTACTTTCCCGTTTTTGGTCGGGTATTTTCCCCTTGATTATTTTGGGCACTTTCCCGTTTTCGGTCGGGTATTTTCCCGTGGATTATTTTGGTTACTTTCCCGTTTTTGGTCGGGTACTTTCCCGTTGATTATTTTGGGTACCTTCCCGTTTTTTGGTCGGGTACTTTCCCGTTTTCAATAGGGTATTTTCCCGTTGATTATTTTGGGTATTTTCCCGTATTTGGTCGGGTATTTTCCCGTTGATTATTTTGGGTACTTTCCCGTTTTCGGTCGGGTATTTTCCCGTTGATTATTTTGGGTACATTCCCGTTTTCGGTCGGGTACATTCCCATTGATTATTTTGGGCACTTTCCCGTTTTCGGTCGGGTACTTTCCCATTGATTATTTTGGGTACTTTACCGATTTTGGTCGGGTATTTTCCCGTTGATTATTTTGGGTACTTTCCCGTTTTCGGTCGGGTACTTTCCCGTTGATTATTTTGGGTACTTTCCCGTTTTCTATCGGGTACTTTCCCGTTGATTATTTTGGGTAATTTCCCGTTTTTGGTCGGGTACTTTCCCGTCTTCAGCAGGGTATTTTCCCGTTGATAATTTTGGGTACATTCCCGTTTTCGGTCGGGTATTTTCCCGTTGATTATTTTGGGTACTTTCCCGTTTTTTGGTCGGGTACTTTCCCGTTTTCAATAGGGTATTTTCCCGTTGATTATTTTGGGTACTTTCCCGTATTTGGTCGGGTATTTTCCCGTTGATTATTTTGGGTACTTTCCCGTTTTCGGTCGGGTACTTTCCCATTGATTATTTTGGGCACTTTCCCGTTTTCGGTGGGGTACTTTCCCATTGATTATTTTGGGTACTTTCCCGTTTTCGGTCGGGTATTTTCCCGTTGACTATTTTGGGTACTTTCCCGTTTTTTGGTCGGGTACTTTCCCGTTTTCAGTAGGGTACTTTCCCGTTTTCAGTAGGGTATTTTCCCGTTTATTATTTTTGGTACTTTCCTGTTTTCGGTCGGGTACTTTGCCGTGGATTATTTTGGGTAATTTTCCGTTTTTGGTCGGGTATTTTCCCCTTCATTTTTTTGGGTACTTTCCCGTTTTCGGTTGGGTATTTTTCCCGTTTTCAGTAGGGTACTTTCCCGAAGATTATTTTGGGTAATTTCCCGTTTTTTGGTCGGGTACTTTCCCGTTTTCAATAGGGTATTTTCCCGTTGATTATTTTGGGTACTTTCCCGTTTTTTGGTCGGGTACTTTCCCGTTTTCAATAGGGTATTTTCCCGTTGATTATTTTGGGTACTTTCCCGTATTTGGTCGGGTATTTTCCCGTTGATTATTTTGGGTACTTTCCCGTTTTCGGTCGGGTACTTTCCCATTGATTATTTTGAGCACTTTCCCGTTTTCGGTCGGGTACTTTCCCATTGATTATTTTGGGTACTTTCCCGTTTTCGGTCGGGTACTTTCCCGTTGATTATTTTGGGTACTTTCCCGTTTTCGGTCGGGTACTTTCACGTCTTCAGCAGGGTATTTTCCCGTTGATTATTTTGGGTACTTTCCCGTTTTTGGTCGGGTATTTTCCCCTTGATTATTTTGGGCACTTTCCCGTTTTCGGTCGGGTATTTTCCCGTGGATTATTTTGGTTACTTTCCCGTTTTTGGTCGGGTACTCTCCCGTTGATTATTTTGGGTACTTTTCCGTTTTTGGTCGGGTATTTTACCGTTAATTATTTTGGGTAATTTTCCGTTTATGGTCGGGTACTTTCCCGTCTTAATGTACGAACCCCCTGAGGTTCTTCTCACAGATCGAACAGGAAAATAGACCGAGTTTCTTATTTCCTCACCAAGCTTTTCACCTAAAAAACGTTTTCGGTAGGGTACTTTCACGTTTTCAGTAAGGGACTTTCCCGTTTATTATTTCGGGTACTTTTCCGTTTTTGGTCGGTTATTTTCCCGTTGATCATTTTGGGTAATTTCCCGTTTTTGGTCGGGTACTTTCCCATTGATTATTTTGGGTACTTTCCCGTTCTTTCGCCGGGTACTTTCCCGTTTTCAGTAGGGTATTTTCCCGTTTATTATTTTGGGTACTTTCCCGTATTTGGTCGGGAATTTTCCCGTTGATTATTTTGGGTACTTTCCCGTTTTCGGTCGGGTATTTTCCCGTTGATAATTTTGGGTACTTTCCCGTTTTCGGTCGGGTACTTTCCCATTGATTATTTTGGGCACTTTCCCGTTTTCGGTCGGGTACTTTCCCATTGATTATTTTGGGTACTTTCCCGTTTTCGGTCGGGTACTTTCCCATTGATTATTTTGGTTACTTTCCCGTTTTTGGTCGGGTATTTTACCGTTAATTATTTTGGGTAATTTCCCGTTTTTGGTCGGGTACTTTCCCGTCTTAATATACGAACCCCCTGAGGTTCTTCTCACAGATCGAACAGGAAATAGACCGAGTTTTTTATTTCCTCACCAAGCTTTTCACCTAAAAAACGTTTTCGGTAGGGTACATTCCCGTTTTCAGTAAGGGACTTTCCCGTTTATTATTTCGGGTACTTTTCCGTTTTTGGTCGGTTATTTTCCCGTTGATCATTTTGGGTAATTTCCCGTTTTTGGTCGGGTACTTTCCCATTGATTATTTTGGGTACTTTCCCGTTCTTTCGCCGGGTACTTTCCCGTTTTCAGTAGGGTATTTTCCCATTTATTATTTTGGGCACTTTCTTGTTTTCGGTCGGGTACTTTCCCATTGATTATTTTGGGTACTTTCCCGTATTTGGTCGGGTACTTTCCCGTTTTTGGTAGGGTACTTTCGCGTTTATTATTTTGGTACTTTCCCGTTTTTGGTCGGGTATTTTCCCCTTGATTATTTTGGGCACTTTCCCGTTTTCGGTCGGGTATTTTCCCCTTGATTATTTTGGGTACTTCCCGTTTTTGGTCGGGTATTTTCGCGTTGATTATTTTGGGTACTTTCCCGTTTTTTGATCGGGTACTTTCCCGTTTTCAATAGGGTATTTTCCCGTTGATTATTTTGGGCACTTTCTTGTTTTCGGTCGGGTACTTTCCCCTTGATTATTTTGGGCACTTTCCCGTTTTCGGTCGGGTATTTTCCCCTTGATTATTTTGGGTACTTTCCCGTTTTTTGATCGGGTACTTTCCCGTTTTCAATAGGGTATTTTCCCGTTGATTATTTTGGGTACTTTCCCGTATTTGGTCGGGTATTTTCCCGTTGATTATTTTGGATACTTTCCCGTTTTCGGTCGGGTATTTTCCCGTTGATAACTTTGGGTACTTTCCCGTTTTCAGTCGGGTACTTTCCCATTGATTATTTTGGGCACTTTCCCGTTTTCGGTCGGGTACTTTCCCATTGATTATTTTGGGTACTTTCCCGTTTTCGGTCGGGTACTTTCCCGTTGATTATTTTGGGTACTTTCCCGTTTTCGGTCGGGTACTTTCACGTCTTCAGCAGGGTATTTTCCCGTTGATTATTTAGGGTACTTTCCCGTATTTGGTCGGGTATTTTCCCGTTGATCAGTTTGTGTACTTTCCCGTTTTTGGTCGGGTATTTTCCCCTTGATTATTTTGGGCACTTTCCCGTTTTCGGTCGGGTATTTTCCCGTGGATTATTTTGGTTAATTTCTTGTTTTTGGTCGGGTACTTTCCCGTTGATTATTTTGGGTACTTTCCCGTTTTTTGGTCGGGTACTTTCCCGTTTTCAATAGGGTATTTTCCCGTTGATTATTTTGGGTACTTTCCCGTATTTGGTCGGGTATTTTCCCGTTGATTATTTTGGGTACTTTCCCGTTTTCGGTCGGGTATTTTCCCGTTGATTATTTTGGGTACATTCCCGTTTTCGGTCGGGTACTTTCCCATTGATTATTTTGGGTACTTTCCCGTTTTTTGGTCGGGTACTTTCCCGTTTTCAATAGGGTATTTTCCCGTTGATTATTTTGGGTACTTTCCCGTATTTGGTCGGGTATTTTCCCGTTGATTATTTTGGGTACTTTCCCGTATTTGGTCGGGTATTTTCCCGTTGATTATTTTGGGTACTTTCCCGTTTTCGGTCGGGTAATTTCCCATTGATTATTTTGGGCACTTTCCCGTTTTCGGTCGGGTACTTTCCCATTGATTATTTTGGGTACTTTCCCGTTTTCGGTCGGGTACTTTCCCGTTGATTATTTTGGGTACTTTCCCGTTTTCGGTCGGGTACTTTCTCGTCTTCAGCAGGGTATTTTCCCGTTGATTATTTAGGGTACTTTCCCGTATTTGGTCGGGTATTTTCCCGTTGATCAGTTTGTGTACTTTCCCGTTTTTGGTCGGGTATTTTCCCCTTGATTATTTTGGACACTTTCCCGTTTTCGGTCGGGTATTTTCCCCTTGATTATTTTGGGTACTTCCAGTTTTTGTTCGGGTATTTTCCCGTTGATTATTTTGGGTACTTTCCCGTTTTTTGGTCGGGTACTTTCCCGTTTTCAATAGGGTATTTTCCCGTTGATTATTTTGGGTACTTTCCCGTATTTGGTCGGGTATTTTCCCGTTGATTATTTTGGGTACTTTCCCGTTTTCGGTCGGGTATTTTCCCGTTGATAATCTTAGGTACTTTCCCGTTTTCGGTCGGGTACTTTCCCATTGATTATTTTGGGCACTTTCCCGTTTTCGGTGGGGTACTTTCCCATTGATTATTTTGGGTACTTTCCCGTTTTCGGTCGGGTATTTTCCCGTTGACTATTTTGGGTACTTTCCCGTTTTTTGGTCGGGTACTTTCCCGTTTTCAGTAGGGTACTTTCCCGTTTTCAGTAGGGTATTTTCCCGTTTATTATTTTTGGTACTTTCCTGTTTTCGGTCGGGTACTTTGCCGTGGATTATTTTGGGTAATTTTCCGTTTTTGGTCGGGTATAATCCCCTTCATTTTTTTGGGTACTTTCCCGTTTTCGGTTGGGTATTTTTCCCGTTTTCAGTAGGGTACTTTCCCGAAGATTATTTTGGGTAATTTCCCGTTTTTTGGTCGGGTACTTTCCCGTTTTCAATAGGGTATTTTCCCGTTGATGATTTTGGGTACTTTCCCGTTTTTTGGTCGGGTACTTTCCCGTTTTCAATAGGGTATTTTCCCGTTGCTTATTTTGGGTACTTTCCCGTATTTGGTCGGGTATTTTCCCGTTGATTATTTTGGGTACTTTCCCGTTTTCGGTCGGGTACTTTCCCATTGATTATTTTGAGCACTTTCCCGTTTTCGGTCGTGTACTTTCCCATTGATTATTTTGGGTACTTTCCCGTTTTCGGTCGGGTACTTTCCCGTTGATTATTTTGGGTACTTTCCCGTTTTCGGTCGGGTACTTTCACGTCTTCAGCAGGGTATTTTCCCGTTGATTATTTTGGGTACTTTCCCGTTTTTGGTCGGGTATTTTCCCCTTGATTATTTTGGGCACTTTCCCGTTTTCGGTCGGGTATTTTCCCGTGGATTATTTTGGTTACTTTCCCGTTTTTGGTCGGGTACTCTCCCGTTGATTATTTTGGGTACTTTTCCGTTTTTGGTCGGGTATTTTACCGTTAATTATTTTGGGTAATTTTCCGTTTATGGTCGGGTACTTTCCCGTCTTAATGTACGAACCCCCTGAGGTTCTTCTCACAGATCGAACAGGAAAATAGACCGAGTTTCTTATTTCCTCACCAAGCTTTTCACCTAAAAAACGTTTTCGGTAGGGTACTTTCACGTTTTCAGTAAGGGACTTTCCCGTTTATTATTTCGGGTACTTTTCCGTTTTTGGTCGGTTATTTTCCCGTTGATCATTTTGGGTAATTTCCCGTTTTTGGTCGGGTACTTTCCCATTGATTATTTTGGGTACTTTCCCGTTCTTTCGCCGGGTACTTTCCCGTTTTCAGTAGGGTATTTTCCCGTTTATTATTTTGGGTACTTTCCCGTATTTGGTCGGGAATTTTCCCGTTGATTATTTTGGGTACTTTCCCGTTTTCGGTCGGGTATTTTCCCGTTGATAATTTTGGGTACTTTCCCGTTTTCGGTCGGGTACTTTCCCATTGATTATTTTGGGCACTTTCCCGTTTTCGGTCGGGTACTTTCCCATTGATTATTTTGGGTACTTTCCCGTTTTCGGTCGGGTACTTTCCCGTTGATTATTTTGGGTACTTTCCCGTTTTCGGTCGGGTACTTTCACGTCTTCAGCAGGGTATTTTCCCGTTGATTATTTTGGGTACTCTCCCGTATTTGGTCGGGTATTTTCCCGTTGATCAGTTTGTGTACTTTCCCGTTTTTGGTCGGGTATTTTCCCCTTGATTATTTTGGGCACTTTCCCGTTTTCGGTCGGGTATTTTCCCGTGGATTATTTTGGTTACTTTCCCGTTTTTGGTCGGGTACTTTCCCGTTGATTATTTTGGGTACATTCCCGTTTTTTGGTCGGGTACTTTCCCGTTTTCAATAGGGTATTTTCCCGTTGATTATTTTGGGTATTTTCCCGTATTTGGTCGGGTATTTTCCCGTTGATTATTTTGGGTACTTTCCCGTTTTCGGTCGGGTATTTTCCCGTTGATTATTTTGGGTACATTCCCGTTTTCGGTCGGGTACATTCCCATTGATTATTTTGGGCACTTTCCCGTTTTCGGTCGGGTACTTTCCCATTGATTATTTTGGGTACTTTACCGATTTTGGTCGGGTATTTTCCCGTTGATTATTTTGGGTACTTTCCCGTTTTCGGTCGGGTACTTTCCCGTTGATTATTTTGGGTACTTTCCCGTTTTCTATCGGGTACTTTCCCGTTGATTATTTTGGGTAATTTCCCGTTTTTGGTCGGGTACTTTCCCGTCTTCAGCAGGGTATTTTCCCGTTGATAATTTTGGGTACATTCCCGTTTTCGGTCGGGTATTTTCCCGTTGATTATTTTGGGTACTTTCCCGTTTTTTGGTCGGGTACTTTCCCGTTTTCAATAGGGTATTTTCCCGTTGATTATTTTGGGTACTTTCCCGTATTTGGTCGGGTATTTTCCCGTTGATTATTTTGGGTACTTTCCCGTTTTCGGTCGGGTACTTTCCCATTGATTATTTTGGGCACTTTCCCGTTTTCGGTGGGGTACTTTCCCATTGATTATTTTGGGTACTTTCCCGTTTTCGGTCGGGTATTTTCCCGTTGACTATTTTGGGTACTTTCCCGTTTTTTGGTCGGGTACTTTCCCGTTTTCAGTAGGGTACTTTCCCGTTTTCAGTAGGGTATTTTCCCGTTTATTATTTTTGGTACTTTCCTGTTTTCGGTCGGGTACTTTGCCGTGGATTATTTTGGGTAATTTTCCGTTTTTGGTCGGGTATTTTCCCCTTCATTTTTTTGGGTACTTTCCCGTTTTCGGTTGGGTATTTTTCCCGTTTTCAGTAGGGTACTTTCCCGAAGATTATTTTGGGTAATTTCCCGTTTTTTGGTCGGGTACTTTCCCGTTTTCAATAGGGTATTTTCCCGTTGATTATTTTGGGTACTTTCCCGTTTTTTGGTCGGGTACTTTCCCGTTTTCAATAGGGTATTTTCCCGTTGATTATTTTGGGTACTTTCCCGTATTTGGTCGGGTATTTTCCCGTTGATTATTTTGGGTACTTTCCCGTTTTCGGTCGGGTACTTTCCCATTGATTATTTTGAGCACTTTCCCGTTTTCGGTCGGGTACTTTCCCATTGATTATTTTGGGTACTTTCCCGTTTTCGGTCGGGTACTTTCCCGTTGATTATTTTGGGTACTTTCCCGTTTTCGGTCGGGTACTTTCACGTCTTCAGCAGGGTATTTTCCCGTTGATTATTTTGGGTACTTTCCCGTTTTTGGTCGGGTATTTTCCCCTTGATTATTTTGGGCACTTTCCCGTTTTCGGTCGGGTATTTTCCCGTGGATTATTTTGGTTACTTTCCCGTTTTTGGTCGGGTACTCTCCCGTTGATTATTTTGGGTACTTTTCCGTTTTTGGTCGGGTATTTTACCGTTAATTATTTTGGGTAATTTTCCGTTTATGGTCGGGTACTTTCCCGTCTTAATGTACGAACCCCCTGAGGTTCTTCTCACAGATCGAACAGGAAAATAGACCGAGTTTCTTATTTCCTCACCAAGCTTTTCACCTAAAAAACGTTTTCGGTAGGGTACTTTCACGTTTTCAGTAAGGGACTTTCCCGTTTATTATTTCGGGTACTTTTCCGTTTTTGGTCGGTTATTTTCCCGTTGATCATTTTGGGTAATTTCCCGTTTTTGGTCGGGTACTTTCCCATTGATTATTTTGGGTACTTTCCCGTTCTTTCGCCGGGTACTTTCCCGTTTTCAGTAGGGTATTTTCCCGTTTATTATTTTGGGTACTTTCCCGTATTTGGTCGGGAATTTTCCCGTTGATTATTTTGGGTACTTTCCCGTTTTCGGTCGGGTATTTTCCCGTTGATAATTTTGGGTACTTTCCCGTTTTCGGTCGGGTACTTTCCCATTGATTATTTTGGGCACTTTCCCGTTTTCGGTCGGGTACTTTCCCATTGATTATTTTGGGTACTTTCCCGTTTTCGGTCGGGTACTTTCCCGTTGATTATTTTGGGTACTTTCCCGTTTTCGGTCGGGTACTTTCACGTCTTCAGCAGGGTATTTTCCCGTTGATTATTTAGGGTACTCTCCCGTATTTGGTCGGGTATTTTCCCGTTGATCAGTTTGTGTACTTTCCCGTTTTTGGTCGGGTATTTTCCCCTTGATTATTTTGGGCACTTTCCCGTTTTCGGTCGGGTATTTTCCCGTGGATTATTTTGGTTACTTTCCCGTTTTTGGTCGGGTACTTTCCCGTTGATTATTTTGGGTACCTTCCCGTTTTTTGGTCGGGTACTTTCCCGTTTTCAATAGGGTATTTTCCCGTTGATTATTTTGGGTATTTTCCCGTATTTGGTCGGGTATTTTCCCGTTGATTATTTTGGGTACTTTCCCGTTTTCGGTCGGGTATTTTCCCGTTGATTATTTTGGGTACATTCCCGTATTCGGTCGGGTACTTTCCCATTGATTATTTTGGGCACTTTCCCGTTTTCGGTCGGGTACTTTCCCATTGATTATTTTGGGTACTTTACCGATTTTGGTCGGGTATTTTCCCGTTGATTATTTTGGGTACTTTCCCGTTTTCGGTCGGGTACTTTCCCGTTGATTATTTTGGGTACTTTCCCGTTTTCTATCGGGTACTTTCCCGTCGATTATTTTGGGTAATTTCCCGTTTTTGGTCGGGTACTTTCCCGTCTTCAGCAGGGTATTTTCCCGTTGATAATTTTGGGTACATTCCCGTTTTCGGTCGGGTACTTTCCCATTGATTATTTTGGGCACTTTCCCGTTTTCGGTCGGGTACATTCCCATTGATTATTTTGGGTACTTTTCCGATTTTGGTCGGGTATTTTCCCGTTGATTATTTCGGGTACTTTCCCGTTTTCGGTCGGGTACTTTCCCGTTGATTATTTTGGGTACTTTCCCGTTTTCGGTCGGGTACTTTCCCGTTGATTATTTTGGGTAATTTCCCGTTTTTGGTCGGGTACTTTCCCGTCTTCAGCAGGGTATTTTCCCGTTGATTATTTAGGGTACTTTCCCGTATTTGATCGGGTATTTTCCCGTTGATCAGTTTGTGTACTTTCCCGTTTTTGGTCGGGTACTTTCCCGCTGATTATTTTGGATACTTTCCCGTATTTGGTCGGGTATTTTCCCGTTGATTATTTTGGGTACTTTCCCGTTTTTGGTCGGGTACTTTCCCGTTTTTAGCAGAGTACTTTCCCGAAGATTTTTTTGTATAATTTCCCGTTTTCGGTGGGGTATTTTCCCCTTGATTATTTTGGGTACTTCCCGTTTTTGGTCGGGTATTTTCCCGTTGATTATTTTTGGTACTTTCCCGTTTTTTGGTCGGGTACTTTCCCGTTTTCAATGGGGTATTTTCCCGTTGATTATTTTGGGTACTTTTCCGTATTTGGTCGGGTATTTTCCCGTTGATTATTTTGGGTACTTTCCCGTTTTCGGTCGGGTACTTTCCCATTGATTTTTTTGGGTACTTTCCCGTTTTCGGTCGGGTACTTTCCCGTTGATTATTTTGGGTACTTTCCCGTTTTCGGTCGGGTACTTTCCCGTTGATTATTTTGGGCACTTTCCCGTTTTCGGTCCGGTACTTTCCCATTGATTATTTTGGGTACTTTCCCGTTTTCGGTCGGGTATTTTCCCGTTGATTATTTAGGGTACTTTCCCGTATTTGGTCGGGTATTTTCCCGTTGATCAGTTTGTGTACTTTCCCGTTTTTGGTCGGGTATTTTCCCCTTGATTATTTTGGGCACTTTCCCGTTTTCGGTCGGGTATTTTCCCCTTGATTATTTTGGGTACTTCCCGTTTTTTGGTCGGGTACTTTCCCGTTTTCAATAGGGTATTTTCCCGTTGATTATTTTGGGTACTTTCCCGTTTTCGGTCGGGTATTTTCCCGTTGATAATTTTGGGTACTTTCCCGTTTTCGGTCGGGTACTTTCCCATTGATTATTTTGAGCACTTTCCCGTTTTCGGTCGGGTACTTTCCCATTGATTATTTTGGGTACTTTCCCGTTTTCGGTCGGGTACTTTCCCGTTGATTATTTTGGGTACTTTCCCGTTTTCGGTCGGGTACTTTCACGTCTTCAGCAGGGTATTTTCCCGTTGATTATTTTGGGTACTTTCCCGTTTTTGGTCGGGTATTTTCCCCTTGATTATTTTGGGCACTTTCCCGTTTTCGGTCGGGTATTTTCCCGTGGATTATTTTGGTTACTTTCCCGTTTTTGGTCGGGTACTCTCCCGTTGATTATTTAGGGTACTTTTCCGTTTTTGGTCGGGTATTTTACCGTTAATTATTTTGGGTAATTTTCCGTTTTTGGTCGGGTACTTTCCCGTCTTAATGTACGAACCCCCTGAGGTTCTTCTCACAGATCGAACAGGAAAATAGACCGAGTTTCTTATTTCCTCACCAAGCTTTTCACCTAAAAAACGTTTTCGGTAGGGTACTTTCACGTTTTCAGTAAGGGATTTTCCCGTTTATTATTTCGGGTACTTTTCCGTTTTTGGTCGGTTATTTTCCCGTTGATCATTTTGGGTAATTTCCCGTTTTTGGTCGGGTACTTTCCCATTGATTATTTTGGGTACTTTCCCGTTCTTTCGCCGGGTACTTTCCCGTTTTCAGTAGGGTATTTTCCCGTTTATTATTTTGGGTACTTTCCCGTATTTGGTCGGGAATTTTCCCGTTGATTATTTTGGGTACTTTCCCGTTTTCGGTCGGGTATTTTCCCGTTGATAATTTTGGGTACTTTCCCGTTTTCGGTCGGGTACTTTCCCATTGATTATTTTGGGCACTTTCCCGTTTTCGGTCGGGTACTTTCCCATTGATTATTTTGGGTACTTTCCCGTTTTCGGTCGGGTACTTTCCCATTGATTATTTTGGTTACTTTCCCGTTTTTGGTCGGGTATTTTACCGTTAATTATTTTGGGTAATTTCCCGTTTTTGGTCGTGTACTTTCCCGTCTTAATATACGAACCCCCTGAGGTTCTTCTCACAGATCGAACAGGAAATAGACCGAGTTTTTTATTTCCTCACCAAGCTTTTCACCTAAAAAACGTTTTCGGTAGGGTACTTTCCCGTTTTCAGTAAGGGACTTTCCCGTTTATTATTTCGGGTACTTTTCCGTTTTTGGTCGGTTATTTTCCCGTTGATCATTTTGGGTAATTTCCCGTTTTTGGTCGGGTACTTTCCCATTGATTATTTTGGGTACTTTCCCGTTCTTTCGCCGGGTACTTTCCCGTTTTCAGTAGGGTATTTTCCCATTTATTATTTTGGGCACTTTCTTGTTTTCGGTCGGGTACTTTCCCATTGATTATTTTGGGTACTTTCCCGTATTTGGTCGGGTACTTTCCCGTTTTTGGTAGGGTACTTTCGCGTTTATTATTTTGGTACTTTCCCGTTTTTGGTCGGGTATTTTCCCCTTGATTATTTTGGGCACTTTCCCGTTTTCGGTCGGGTATTTTCCCCTTGATTATTTTGGGTACTTTCCCGTTTTTTGATCGGGTACTTTCCCGTTTTCAATAGGGTATTTTCCCGTTGATTATTTTGGGTACTTTCCCGTATTTGGTCGGGTATTTTCCCGTTGATTATTTTGGGTACTTTCCCGTTTTCGGTCGGGTATTTTCCCGTTGATAACTTTGGGTACTTTCCCGTTTTCGGTCGGGTACTTTCCCATTGATTATTTTGGGCACTTTCCCGTTTTCGGTCGGGTACTTTCCCATTGATTATTTTGGGTACTTTCCCGTTTTCGGTCGGGTACTTTCCCGTTGATTATTTTGGGTACTTTCCCGTTTTCGGTCGGGTACTTTCACGTCTTCAGCAGGGTATTTTCCCGTTGATTATTTAGGGTACTTTCCCGTATTTGGTCGGGTATTTTCCCGTTGATCAGTTTGTGTACTTTCCCGTTTTTGGTCGGGTATTTTCCCCTTGATTATTTTGGGCACTTTCCCGTTTTCGGTCGGGTATTTTCCCGTGGATTATTTTGGTTAATTTCTTGTTTTTGGTCGGGTACTTTCCCGTTGATTATTTTGGGTACTTTCCCGTTTTTTGGTCGGGTACTTTCCCGTTTTCAATAGGGTATTTTCCCGTTGATTATTTTGGGTACTTTCCCGTATTTGGTCGGGTATTTTCCCGTTGATTATTTTGGGTACTTTCCCGTTTTCGGTCGGGTATTTTCCCGTTGATTATTTTGGGTACATTCCCGTTTTCGGTCGGGTACTTTCCCATTGATTATTTTGGGTACTTTCCCGTTTTTTGGTCGGGTACTTTCCCGTTTTCAATAGGGTATTTTCCCGTTGATTATTTTGGGTACTTTCCCGTATTTGGTCGGGTATTTTCCCGTTGATTATTTTGGGTACTTTCCCGTATTTGGTCGGGTATTTTCCCGTTGATTATTTTGGGTACTTTCCCGTTTTCGGTCGGGTAATTTCCCATTGATTATTTTGGGCACTTTCCCGTTTTCGGTCGGGTACTTTCCCATTGATTATTTTGGGTACTTTCCCGTTTTCGGTCGGGTACTTTCCCGTTGATTATTTTGGGTACTTTCCCGTTTTCGGTCGGGTACTTTCTCGTCTTCAGCAGGGTATTTTCCCGTTGATTATTTAGGGTACTTTCCCGTATTTGGTCGGGTATTTTCCCGTTGATCAGTTTGTGTACTTTCCCGTTTTTGGTCGGGTATTTTCCCCTTGATTATTTTGGACACTTTCCCGTTTTCGGTCGGGTATTTTCCCCTTGATTATTTTGGGTACTTCCAGTTTTTGTTCGGGTATTTTCCCGTTGATTATTTTGGGTACTTTCCCGTTTTTTGGTCGGGTACTTTCCCGTTTTCAATAGGGTATTTTCCCGTTGATTATTTTGGGTACTTTCCCGTATTTGGTCGGGTATTTTCCCGTTGATTATTTTGGGTACTTTCCCGTTTTCGGTCGGGTATTTTCCCGTTGATAATTTTAGGTACTTTCCCGTTTTCGGTCGGGTACTTTCCCATTGATTATTTTGGGCACTTTCCCGTTTTCGGTGGGGTACTTTCCCATTGATTATTTTGGGTACTTTCCCGTTTTCGGTCGGGTATTTTCCCGTTGACTATTTTGGGTACTTTCCCGTTTTTTGGTCGGGTACTTTCCCGTTTTCAGTAGGGTACTTTCCCGTTTTCAGTAGGGTATTTTCCCGTTTATTATTTTTGGTACTTTCCTGTTTTCGGTCGGGTACTTTGCCGTGGATTATTTTGGGTAATTTTCCGTTTTTGGTCGGGTATTTTCCCCTTCATTTTTTTGGGTACTTTCCCGTTTTCGGTTGGGTATTTTTCCCGTTTTCAGTAGGGTACTTTCCCGAAGATTATTTTGGGTAATTTCCCGTTTTTTGGTCGGGTACTTTCCCGTTTTCAATAGGGTATTTTCCCGTTGATGATTTTGGGTACTTTCCCGTTTTTTGGTCGGGTACTTTCCCGTTTTCAATAGGGTATTTTCCCGTTGATTATTTTGGGTACTTTCCCGTATTTGGTCGGGTATTTTCCCGTTGATTATTTTGGGTACTTTCCCGTTTTCGGTCGGGTACTTTCCCATTGATTATTTTGAGCACTTTCCCGTTTTCGGTCGGGTACTTTCCCATTGATTATTTTGGGTACTTTCCCGTTTTCGGTCGGGTACTTTCCCGTTGATTATTTTGGGTACTTTCCCGTTTTCGGTCGGGTACTTTCACGTCTTCAGCAGGGTATTTTCCCGTTGATTATTTTGGGTACTTTCCCGTTTTTGGTCGGGTATTTTCCCCTTGATTATTTTGGGTACTTTCCCGTTTTCGGTCGGGTACTTTCCCATTGATTATTTTGAGCACTTTCCCGTTTTCGGTCGGGTACTTTCCCATTGATTATTTTGGGTACTTTCCCGTTTTCGGTCGGGTACTTTCCCGTTGATTATTTTGGGTACTTTCCCGTTTTCGGTCGGGTACTTTCACGTCTTCAGCAGGGTATTTTCCCGTTGATTATTTTGGGTACTTTCCCGTTTTTGGTCGGGTATTTTCCCCTTGATTATTTTGGGCACTTTCCCGTTTTCGGTCGGGTATTTTCCCGTGGATTATTTTGGTTACTTTCCCGTTTTTGGTCGGGTACTCTCCCGTTGATTATTTTGGGTACTTTTCCGTTTTTGGTCGGGTATTTTACCGTTAATTATTTTGGGTAATTTTCCGTTTATGGTCGGGTACTTTCCCGTCTTAATGTACGAACCCCCTGAGGTTCTTCTCACAGATCGAACAGGAAAATAGACCGAGTTTCTTATTTCCTCACCAAGCTTTTCACCTAAAAAACGTTTTCGGTAGGGTACTTTCACGTTTTCAGTAAGGGACTTTCCCGTTTATTATTTCGGGTACTTTTCCGTTTTTGGTCGGTTATTTTCCCGTTGATCATTTTGGGTAATTTCCCGTTTTTGGTCGGGTACTTTCCCATTGATTATTTTGGGTACTTTCCCGTTCTTTCGCCGGGTACTTTCCCGTTTTCAGTAGGGTATTTTCCCGTTTATTATTTTGGGTACTTTCCCGTATTTGGTCGGGAATTTTCCCGTTGATTATTTTGGGTACTTTCCCGTTTTCGGTCGGGTATTTTCCCGTTGATAATTTTGGGTACTTTCCCGTTTTCGGTCGGGTACTTTCCCATTGATTATTTTGGGCACTTTCCCGTTTTCGGTCGGGTACTTTCCCATTGATTATTTTGGGTACTTTCCCGTTTTCGGTCGGGTACTTTCCCGTTGATTATTTTGGGTACTTTCCCGTTTTCGGTCGGGTACTTTCACGTCTTCAGCAGGGTATTTTCCCGTTGATTATTTAGGGTACTCTCCCGTATTTGGTCGGGTATTTTCCCGTTGATCAGTTTGTGTACTTTCCCGTTTTTGGTCGGGTATTTTCCCCTTGATTATTTTGGGCACTTTCCCGTTTTCGGTCGGGTATTTTCCCGTGGATTATTTTGGTTACTTTCCCGTTTTTGGTCGGGTACTTTCCCGTTGATTATTTTGGGTACCTTCCCGTTTTTTGGTCGGGTACTTTCCCGTTTTCAATAGGGTATTTTCCCGTTGATTATTTTGGGTATTTTCCCGTATTTGGTCGGGTATTTTCCCGTTGATTATTTTGGGTACTTTCCCGTTTTCGGTCGGGTATTTTCCCGTTGATTATTTTGGGTACATTCCCGTATTCGGTCGGGTACTTTCCCATTGATTATTTTGGGCACTTTCCCGTTTTCGGTCGGGTACTTTCCCATTGATTATTTTGGGTACTTTACCGATTTTGGTCGGGTATTTTCCCGTTGATTATTTTGGGTACTTTCCCGTTTTCGGTCGGGTACTTTCCCGTTGATTATTTTGGGTACTTTCCCGTTTTCTATCGGGTACTTTCCCGTCGATTATTTTGGGTAATTTCCCGTTTTTGGTCGGGTACTTTCCCGTCTTCAGCAGGGTATTTTCCCGTTGATAATTTTGGGTACATTCCCGTTTTCGGTCGGGTACTTTCCCATTGATTATTTTGGGCACTTTCCCGTTTTCGGTCGGGTACATTCCCATTGATTATTTTGGGTACTTTTCCGATTTTGGTCGGGTATTTTCCCGTTGATTATTTCGGGTACTTTCCCGTTTTCGGTCGGGTACTTTCCCGTTGATTATTTTGGGTACTTTCCCGTTTTCGGTCGGGTACTTTCCCGTTGATTATTTTGGGTAATTTCCCGTTTTTGGTCGGGTACTTTCCCGTCTTCAGCAGGGTATTTTCCCGTTGATTATTTAGGGTACTTTCCCGTATTTGATCGGGTATTTTCCCGTTGATCAGTTTGTGTACTTTCCCGTTTTTGGTCGGGTACTTTCCCGCTGATTATTTTGGATACTTTCCCGTATTTGGTCGGGTATTTTCCCGTTGATTATTTTGGGTACTTTCCCGTTTTTGGTCGGGTACTTTCCCGTTTTTAGCAGAGTACTTTCCCGAAGATTTTTTTGTATAATTTCCCGTTTTCGGTGGGGTATTTTCCCCTTGATTATTTTGGGTACTTCCCGTTTTTGGTCGGGTATTTTCCCGTTGATTATTTTTGGTACTTTCCCGTTTTTTGGTCGGGTACTTTCCCGTTTTCAATGGGGTATTTTCCCGTTGATTATTTTGGGTACTTTTCCGTATTTGGTCGGGTATTTTCCCGTTGATTATTTTGGGTACTTTCCCGTTTTCGGTCGGGTACTTTCCCATTGATTTTTTTGGGTACTTTCCCGTTTTCGGTCGGGTACTTTCCCGTTGATTATTTTGGGTACTTTCCCGTTTTCGGTCGGGTACTTTCCCGTTGATTATTTTGGGCACTTTCCCGTTTTCGGTCCGGTACTTTCCCATTGATTATTTTGGGTACTTTCCCGTTTTCGGTCCGGTACTTTCCCATTGATTATTTTGGGTACTTTCCCGTATTTGGTCGGGTACTTTCCCGTTGATTATTTTGGGTACTTTCCCGTTTTCGGTCGGGTACTTTCTCGTCTTCAGCAGGGTATTTTCCCGTTGATTATTTAGGGTACTTTCCCGTATTTGGTCGGGTATTTTCCCGTTGATCAGTTTGTGTACTTTCCCGTTTTTGGTCGGGTATTTTCCCCTTGATTATTTTGGGCACTTTCCCGTTTTCGGTCGGGTATTTTCCCCTTGATTATTTTGGGTACTTCCCGTTTTTTGGTCGGGTACTTTCCCGTTTTCAATAGGGTATTTTCCCGTTGATTATTTTGGGTACTTTCCCGTTTTCGGTCGGGTATTTTCCCGTTGA
Source organism: Phallusia mammillata (assembly GCF_965637545.1). Classification (NCBI taxonomy): domain Eukaryota; kingdom Metazoa; phylum Chordata; class Ascidiacea; order Phlebobranchia; family Ascidiidae; genus Phallusia; species Phallusia mammillata. The sequence continues at coordinate 7,846,178 of NC_137254.1, read as the reverse complement.
TAATTTTGGGTACTTTCCCGTTTTCGGTCGGGTACTTTCCCATTGATTATTTTGAGCACTTTCCCGTTTTCGGTCGGGTACTTTCCCATTGATTATTTTGGGTACTTTCCCGTTTTCGGTCGGGTACTTTCCCGTTGATTATTTTGGGTACTTTCCCGTTTTCGGTCGGGTACTTTCACGTCTTCAGCAGGGTATTTTCCCGTTGATTATTTTGGGTACTTTCCCGTTTTTGGTCGGGTATTTTCCCCTTGATTATTTTGGGCACTTTCCCGTTTTCGGTCGGGTATTTTCCCGTGGATTATTTTGGTTACTTTCCCGTTTTTGGTCGGGTACTCTCCCGTTGATTATTTAGGGTACTTTTCCGTTTTTGGTCGGGTATTTTACCGTTAATTATTTTGGGTAATTTTCCGTTTTTGGTCGGGTACTTTCCCGTCTTAATGTACGAACCCCCTGAGGTTCTTCTCACAGATCGAACAGGAAAATAGACCGAGTTTCTTATTTCCTCACCAAGCTTTTCACCTAAAAAACGTTTTCGGTAGGGTACTTTCACGTTTTCAGTAAGGGATTTTCCCGTTTATTATTTCGGGTACTTTTCCGTTTTTGGTCGGTTATTTTCCCGTTGATCATTTTGGGTAATTTCCCGTTTTTGGTCGGGTACTTTCCCATTGATTATTTTGGGTACTTTCCCGTTCTTTCGCCGGGTACTTTCCCGTTTTCAGTAGGGTATTTTCCCGTTTATTATTTTGGGTACTTTCCCGTATTTGGTCGGGAATTTTCCCGTTGATTATTTTGGGTACTTTCCCGTTTTCGGTCGGGTATTTTCCCGTTGATAATTTTGGGTACTTTCCCGTTTTCGGTCGGGTACTTTCCCATTGATTATTTTGGGCACTTTCCCGTTTTCGGTCGGGTACTTTCCCATTGATTATTTTGGGTACTTTCCCGTTTTCGGTCGGGTACTTTCCCATTGATTATTTTGGTTACTTTCCCGTTTTTGGTCGGGTATTTTACCGTTAATTATTTTGGGTAATTTCCCGTTTTTGGTCGTGTACTTTCCCGTCTTAATATACGAACCCCCTGAGGTTCTTCTCACAGATCGAACAGGAAATAGACCGAGTTTTTTATTTCCTCACCAAGCTTTTCACCTAAAAAACGTTTTCGGTAGGGTACTTTCCCGTTTTCAGTAAGGGACTTTCCCGTTTATTATTTCGGGTACTTTTCCGTTTTTGGTCGGTTATTTTCCCGTTGATCATTTTGGGTAATTTCCCGTTTTTGGTCGGGTACTTTCCCATTGATTATTTTGGGTACTTTCCCGTTCTTTCGCCGGGTACTTTCCCGTTTTCAGTAGGGTATTTTCCCATTTATTATTTTGGGCACTTTCTTGTTTTCGGTCGGGTACTTTCCCATTGATTATTTTGGGTACTTTCCCGTATTTGGTCGGGTACTTTCCCGTTTTTGGTAGGGTACTTTCGCGTTTATTATTTTGGTACTTTCCCGTTTTTGGTCGGGTATTTTCCCCTTGATTATTTTGGGCACTTTCCCGTTTTCGGTCGGGTATTTTCCCCTTGATTATTTTGGGTACTTTCCCGTTTTTTGATCGGGTACTTTCCCGTTTTCAATAGGGTATTTTCCCGTTGATTATTTAGGGTACTTTCCCGTATTTGGTCGGGTATTTTCCCGTTGATTATTTTGGGTACTTTCCCGTTTTCGGTCGGGTATTTTCCCGTTGATAACTTTGGGTACTTTCCCGTTTTCGGTCGGGTACTTTCCCATTGATTATTTTGGGCACTTTCCCGTTTTCGGTCGGGTACTTTCCCATTGATTATTTTGGGTACTTTCCCGTTTTCGGTCGGGTACTTTCTCGTCTTCAGCAGGGTATTTTCCCGTTGATTATTTAGGGTACTTTCCCGTATTTGGTCGGGTATTTTCCCGTTGATCAGTTTGTGTACTTTCCCGTTTTTGGTCGGGTATTTTCCCCTTGATTATTTTGGGCACTTTCCCGTTTTCGGTCGGGTATTTTCCCCTTGATTATTTTGGGTACTTCCCGTTTTTTGGTCGGGTACTTTCCCGTTTTCAATAGGGTATTTTCCCGTTGATTATTTTGGGTACTTTCCCGTTTTCGGTCGGGTATTTTCCCGTTGATAATTTTGGGTACTTTCCCGTTTTCGGTCGGGTACTTTCCCATTGATTATTTTGAGCACTTTCCCGTTTTCGGTCGGGTACTTTCCCATTGATTATTTTGGGTACTTTCCCGTTTTCGGTCGGGTACTTTCCCGTTGATTATTTTGGGTACTTTCCCGTTTTCGGTCGGGTACTTTCACGTCTTCAGCAGGGTATTTTCCCGTTGATTATTTTGGGTACTTTCCCGTTTTTGGTCGGGTATTTTCCCCTTGATTATTTTGGGCACTTTCCCGTTTTCGGTCGGGTATTTTCCCGTGGATTATTTTGGTTACTTTCCCGTTTTTGGTCGGGTACTCTCCCGTTGATTATTTAGGGTACTTTTCCGTTTTTGGTCGGGTATTTTACCGTTAATTATTTTGGGTAATTTTCCGTTTTTGGTCGGGTACTTTCCCGTCTTAATGTACGAACCCCCTGAGGTTCTTCTCACAGATCGAACAGGAAAATAGACCGAGTTTCTTATTTCCTCACCAAGCTTTTCACCTAAAAAACGTTTTCGGTAGGGTACTTTCACGTTTTCAGTAAGGGATTTTCCCGTTTATTATTTCGGGTACTTTTCCGTTTTTGGTCGGTTATTTTCCCGTTGATCATTTTGGGTAATTTCCCGTTTTTGGTCGGGTACTTTCCCATTGATTATTTTGGGTACTTTCCCGTTCTTTCGCCGGGTACTTTCCCGTTTTCAGTAGGGTATTTTCCCGTTTATTATTTTGGGTACTTTCCCGTATTTGGTCGGGAATTTTCCCGTTGATTATTTTGGGTACTTTCCCGTTTTCGGTCGGGTATTTTCCCGTTGATAATTTTGGGTACTTTCCCGTTTTCGGTCGGGTACTTTCCCATTGATTATTTTGGGCACTTTCCCGTTTTCGGTCGGGTACTTTCCCATTGATTATTTTGGGTACTTTCCCGTTTTCGGTCGGGTACTTTCCCATTGATTATTTTGGTTACTTTCCCGTTTTTGGTCGGGTATTTTACCGTTAATTATTTTGGGTAATTTCCCGTTTTTGGTCGTGTACTTTCCCGTCTTAATATACGAACCCCCTGAGGTTCTTCTCACAGATCGAACAGGAAATAGACCGAGTTTTTTATTTCCTCACCAAGCTTTTCACCTAAAAAACGTTTTCGGTAGGGTACTTTCCCGTTTTCAGTAAGGGACTTTCCCGTTTATTATTTCGGGTACTTTTCCGTTTTTGGTCGGTTATTTTCCCGTTGATCATTTTGGGTAATTTCCCGTTTTTGGTCGGGTACTTTCCCATTGATTATTTTGGGTACTTTCCCGTTCTTTCGCCGGGTACTTTCCCGTTTTCAGTAGGGTATTTTCCCATTTATTATTTTGGGCACTTTCTTGTTTTCGGTCGGGTACTTTCCCATTGATTATTTTGGGTACTTTCCCGTATTTGGTCGGGTACTTTCCCGTTTTTGGTAGGGTACTTTCGCGTTTATTATTTTGGTACTTTCCCGTTTTTGGTCGGGTATTTTCCCCTTGATTATTTTGGGCACTTTCCCGTTTTCGGTCGGGTATTTTCCCCTTGATTATTTTGGGTACTTTCCCGTTTTTTGATCGGGTACTTTCCCGTTTTCAATAGGGTATTTTCCCGTTGATTATTTAGGGTACTTTCCCGTATTTGGTCGGGTATTTTCCCGTTGATTATTTTGGGTACTTTCCCGTTTTCGGTCGGGTATTTTCCCGTTGATAACTTTGGGTACTTTCCCGTTTTCGGTCGGGTACTTTCCCATTGATTATTTTGGGCACTTTCCCGTTTTCGGTCGGGTACTTTCCCATTGATTATTTTGGGTACTTTCCCGTTTTCGGTCGGGTACTTTCCCGTTGATTATTTTGGGTACTTTCCCGTTTTCGGTCGGGTACTTTCACGTCTTCAGCAGGGTATTTTCCCGTTGATTATTTAGGGTACTTTCCCGTATTTGGTCGGGTATTTTCCCGTTGATCAGTTTGTGTACTTTCCCGTTTTTGGTCGGGTATTTTCCCCTTGATTATTTTGGGCACTTTCCCGTTTTCGGTCGGGTATTTTCCCGTGGATTATTTTGGTTAATTTCTTGTTTTTGGTCGGGTACTTTCCCGTTGATTATTTTGGGTACTTTCCCGTTTTTTGGTCGGGTACTTTCCCGTTTTCAATAGGGTATTTTCCCGTTGATTATTTTGGGTACTTTCCCGTATTTGGTCGGGTATTTTCCCGTTGATTATTTTGGGTACTTTCCCGTTTTCGGTCGGGTATTTTCCCGTTGATTATTTTGGGTACATTCCCGTTTTCGGTCGGGTACTTTCCCATTGATTATTTTGGGTACTTTCCCGTTTTTTGGTCGGGTACTTTCCCGTTTTCAATAGGGTATTTTCCCGTTGATTATTTTGGGTACTTTCCCGTATTTGGTCGGGTATTTTCCCGTTGATTATTTTGGGTACTTTCCCGTATTTGGTCGGGTATTTTCCCGTTGATTATTTTGGGTACTTTCCCGTTTTCGGTCGGGTAATTTCCCATTGATTATTTTGGGCACTTTCCCGTTTTCGGTCGGGTACTTTCCCATTGATTATTTTGGGTACTTTCCCGTTTTCGGTCGGGTACTTTCCCGTTGATTATTTTGGGTACTTTCCCGTTTTCGGTCGGGTACTTTCTCGTCTTCAGCAGGGTATTTTCCCGTTGATTATTTAGGGTACTTTCCCGTATTTGGTCGGGTATTTTCCCGTTGATCAGTTTGTGTACTTTCCCGTTTTTGGTCGGGTATTTTCCCCTTGATTATTTTGGACACTTTCCCGTTTTCGGTCGGGTATTTTCCCCTTGATTATTTTGGGTACTTCCAGTTTTTGTTCGGGTATTTTCCCGTTGATTATTTTGGGTACTTTCCCGTTTTTTGGTCGGGTACTTTCCCGTTTTCAATAGGGTATTTTCCCGTTGATTATTTTGGGTACTTTCCCGTATTTGGTCGGGTATTTTCCCGTTGATTATTTTGGGTACTTTCCCGTTTTCGGTCGGGTATTTTCCCGTTGATAATTTTAGGTACTTTCCCGTTTTCGGTCGGGTACTTTCCCATTGATTATTTTGGGCACTTTCCCGTTTTCGGTGGGGTACTTTCCCATTGATTATTTTGGGTACTTTCCCGTTTTCGATCGGGTATTTTCCCGTTGACTATTTTGGGTACTTTCCCGTTTTTTGGTCGGGTACTTTCCCGTTTTCAGTAGGGTACTTTCCCGTTTTCAGTAGGGTATTTTCCCGTTTATTATTTTTGGTACTTTCCTGTTTTCGGTCGGGTACTTTGCCGTGGATTATTTTGGGTAATTTTCCGTTTTTGGTCGGGTATTTTCCCCTTCATTTTTTTGGGTACTTTCCCGTTTTCGATTGGGTATTTTTCCCGTTTTCAGTAGGGTACTTTCCCGAAGATTATTTTGGGTAATTTCCCGTTTTTTGGTCGGGTACTTTCCCGTTTTCAATAGGGTATTTTCCCGTTGATGATTTTGGGTACTTTCCCGTTTTTTGGTCGGGTACTTTCCCGTTTTCAATAGGGTATTTTCCCGTTGATTATTTTGGGTACTTTCCCGTATTTGGTCGGGTATTTTCCCGTTGATTATTTTGGGTACTTTCCCGTTTTCGGTCGGGTACTTTCCCATTGATTATTTTGAGCACTTTCCCGTTTTCGGTCGGGTACTTTCCCATTGATTATTTTGGGTACTTTCCCGTTTTCGGTCGGGTACTTTCCCGTTGATTATTTTGGGTACTTTCCCGTTTTCGGTCGGGTACTTTCACGTCTTCAGCAGGGTATTTTCCCGTTGATTATTTTGGGTACTTTCCCGTTTTTGGTCGGGTATTTTCCCCTTGATTATTTTGGGCACTTTCCCGTTTTCGGTCGGGTATTTTCCCGTGGATTATTTTGGTTACTTTCCCGTTTTTGGTCGGGTACTCTCCCGTTGATTATTTTGGGTACTTTTCCGTTTTTGGTCGGGTATTTTACCGTTAATTATTTTGGGTAATTTTCCGTTTATGGTCGGGTACTTTCCCGTCTTAATGTACGAACCCCCTGAGGTTCTTCTCACAGATCGAACAGGAAAATAGACCGAGTTTCTTATTTCCTCACCAAGCTTTTCACCTAAAAAACGTTTTCGGTAGGGTACTTTCACGTTTTCAGTAAGGGACTTTCCCGTTTATTATTTCGGGTACTTTTCCGTTTTTGGTCGGTTATTTTCCCGTTGATAACTTTGGGTACTTTCCCGTTTTCGGTCGGGTAATTTCCCATTGATTATTTTGGGCACTTTCCCGTTTTCGGTCGGGTACTTTCCCATTGATTATTTTGGGTACTTTCCCGTTTTCGGTCGGGTACTTTCCCGTTGATTATTTTGGGTACTTTCCCGTTTTCGGTCGGGTACTTTCTCGTCTTCAGCAGGGTATTTTCCCGTTGATTATTTAGGGTACTTCCAGTTTTTGTTCGGGTATTTTCCCGTTGATTATTTTGGGTACTTTCCCGTTTTTTGGTCGGGTACTTTCCCGTTTTCAATAGGGTATTTTCGCGTTGATTATTTTGGGTACTTTCCCGTATTTGGTCGGGTATTTTCCCGTTGATTATTTTGGGTACTTTTCCGTTTTCGGTCGGGTATTTTCCCGTTGATAATTTTAGGTACTTTCCCGTTTTCGGTCGGGTACTTTCCCGTGGATTCTTTTGGGCACTTTCCCGTTTTCGGTCGGGTACTTTCCCATTGATTATTTTAGGTACTTTCCCGTTTTCGGTCGGGTATTTTCCCGTTGATTATTTTGGGTACTTTCCCGTTTTTTGGTCGGGTACTTTCCCGTTTTCAGTAGGGTACTTTCCCGTTTTCAGAAGGATATTTTCCCATTTATTATTTTTGGTACTTTCCCGTTTTCGGTCGGGTACTTTGCCGTGGATTATTTTGGGTAATTTTCCGTTTTTGGTCGGGTATTTTCCCCTTCATTATTTTGGGTACTTTCCCGTTTTCGGTTGGGTATTTTTCCCGTTTTCAGTAGGGTACTTTCCCGAAGATTATTTTGGGTAATTTCCCGTTTTTTGGTCGGGTATTTTCCCGTTGATCAGTTTGTGTACTTTCCCGTTTTTGGTCGGGTATTTTCCCCTTGATTATTTTGGGCACTTTCCCGTTTTCGGTCGGGTATTTTCCCGTGGATTATTTTGGTTACTTTCCCGTTTTTGGTCGGGTACTTTCCCGTTGATTATTTTGGGTACCTTCCCGTTTTTTGGTCGGGTACTTTCCCGTTTTCAATAGGGTATTTTCCCGTTGATTATTTTGGGTATTTTCCCGTATTTGGTCGGGTATTTTCCCGTTGATTATTTTGGGTACTTTCCCGTTTTCGGTCGGGTATTTTCCCGTTGATTATTTTGGGTACATTCCCGTTTTCGGTCGGGTACTTTCCCATTGATTATTTTGGGCACTTTCCCGTTTTCGGTCGGGTACTTTCCCATTGATTATTTTGGGTACTTTACCGATTTTGGTCGGGTATTTTCCCGTTGATTATTTTGGGTACTTTCCCGTATTTGGTCGGGTATTTTCCCGTTGATTATTTTGGGTACTTTTCCGTTTTCGGTCGGGTATTTTCCCGTTGATAATTTTAGGTACTTTCCCGTTTTCGGTCGGGTACTTTCCCGTGGATTCTTTTGGGCACTTTCCCGTTTTCGGTCGGGTACTTTCCCATTGATTATTTTAGGTACTTTCCCGTTTTCGGTCGGGTATTTTCCCGTTGATTATTTTGGGTACTTTCCCGTTTTTTGGTCGGGTACTTTCCCGTTTTCAGTAGGGTACTTTCCCGTTTTCAGAAGGATATTTTCCCATTTATTATTTTTGGTACTTTCCCGTTTTCGGTCGGGTACTTTGCCGTGGATTATTTTGGGTAATTTTCCGTTTTTGGTCGGGTATTTTCCCCTTCATTATTTTGGGTACTTTCCCGTTTTCGGTTGGGTATTTTTCCCGTTTTCAGTAGGGTACTTTCCCGAAGATTATTTTGGGTAATTTCCCGTTTTTTGGTCGGGTATTTTCCCGTTGATCAGTTTGTGTACTTTCCCGTTTTTGGTCGGGTATTTTCCCCTTGATTATTTTGGGCACTTTCCCGTTTTCGGTCGGGTATTTTCCCGTGGATTATTTTGGTTACTTTCCCGTTTTTGGTCGGGTACTTTCCCGTTGATTATTTTGGGTACCTTCCCGTTTTTTGGTCGGGTACTTTCCCGTTTTCAATAGGGTATTTTCCCGTTGATTATTTTGGGTATTTTCCCGTATTTGGTCGGGTATTTTCCCGTTGATTATTTTGGGTACTTTCCCGTTTTCGGTCGGGTATTTTCCCGTTGATTATTTTGGGTACATTCCCGTTTTCGGTCGGGTACTTTCCCATTGATTATTTTGGGCACTTTCCCGTTTTCGGTCGGGTACTTTCCCATTGATTATTTTGGGTACTTTACCGATTTTGGTCGGGTATTTTCCCGTTGATTATTTTGGGTACTTTCCCGTTTTCGGTCGGGTACTTTCCCGTTGATTATTTTGGGTACTTTCCCGTTTTCTATCGGGTACTTTCCCGTTGATTATTTTGGGTAATTTCCCGTTTTTGGTCGGGTACTTTCCCGTCTTCAGCAGGGTATTTTCCCGTTGATAATTTTGGGTACATTCCCGTTTTCCGTCGGGTACTTTCCCATTGATTATTTTGGGCACTTTCCCGTTTTCGGTCGGGTACATTCCCATTGATTATTTTGGGTACTTTTCCGATTTTGGTCGGGTATTTTCCCGTTGATTATTTCGGGTACTTTCCCGTTTTCGGTCGGGTACTTTCCCGTTGATTATTTTGGGTACTTTCCCGTTTTCGGTCGGGTACTTTCCCGTTGATTATTTTGGGTAATTTCCCGTTTTTGGTCGGGTACTTTCCCGTCTTCAGCAGGGTATTTTCCCGTTGATTATTTAGGGTACTTTCCCGTATTTGATCGGGTATTTTCCCGTTGATCAGTTTGTGTACTTTCCCGTTTTTGGTCGGGTACTTTCCCGCTGATTATTTTGGGTACTTTCCCGTATTTGGTCGGGTATTTTCCCGTTGATTATTTTGGGTACTTTCCCGTTTTTGGTCGGGTACTTTCCCGTTTTTAGCAGAGTACTTTCCCGAAGATTTTTTTGTATAATTTCCCGTTTTCGGTGGGGTATTTTCCCCTTGATTATTTTGGGTACTTCCCGTTTTTGGTCGGGTATTTTCCCGTTGATTATTTTTGGTACTTTCCCGTTTTTTGGTCGGGTACTTTCCCGTTTTCAATGGGGTATTTTCCCGTTGATTATTTTGGGTACTTTTCCGTATTTGGTCGGGTATTTTCCCGTTGATTATTTTGGGTACTTTCCCGTTTTCGGTCGGGTACTTTCCCATTGATTTTTTTGGGTACTTTCCCGTTTTCGGTCGGGTACTTTCCCGTTGATTATTTTGGGTACTTTCCCGTTTTCGGTCGGGTACTTTCCCGTTGATTATTTTGGGCACTTTCCCGTTTTCGGTCCGGTACTTTCCCATTGATTATTTTGGGTACTTTCCCGTTTTCGGTCGGGTACTTTCCCGTTGATTATTTTGGGTACTTTCCCGTTTTCGGTCGGGTACTTTCTCGTCTTCAGCAGGGTATTTTCCCGTTGATTATTTAGGGTACTTTCCCGTATTTGGTCGGGTATTTTCCCGTTGATCAGTTTGTGTACTTTCCCGTTTTTGGTCGGGTATTTTCCCCTTGATTATTTTGGGCACTTTCCCGTTTTCGGTCGGGTATTTTCCCCTTGATTATTTTGGGTACTTCCCGTTTTTTGGTCGGGTACTTTCCCGTTTTCAATAGGGTATTTTCCCGTTGATTATTTTGGGTACTTTCCCGTTTTCGGTCGGGTATTTTCCCGTTGATAATTTTGGGTACTTTCCCGTTTTCGGTCGGGTACTTTCCCATTGATTATTTTGAGCACTTTCCCGTTTTCGGTCGGGTACTTTCCCATTGATTATTTTGGGTACTTTCCCGTTTTCGGTCGGGTACTTTCCCGTTGATTATTTTGGGTACTTTCCCGTTTTCGGTCGGGTACTTTCACGTCTTCAGCAGGGTATTTTCCCGTTGATTATTTTGGGTACTTTCCCGTTTTTGGTCGGGTATTTTCCCCTTGATTATTTAGGGTACTTCTCCGTTTTTGGTCGGGTATTTTACCGTTAATTATTTTGGGTAATTTTCCGTTTTTGGTCGGGTACTTTCCCGTCTTAATGTACGAACCCCCTGAGGTTCTTCTCACAGATCGAACAGGAAAATAGACCGAGTTTCTTATTTCCTCACCAAGCTTTTCACCTAAAAAACGTTTTCGGTAGGGTACTTTCACGTTTTCAGTAAGGGACTTTCCCGTTTATTATTTCGGGTACTTTTCCGTTTTTGGTCGGTTATTTTCCCGTTGATCATTTTGGGTAATTTCCCGTTTTTGGTCGGGTACTTTCCCATTGATTATTTTGGGTACTTTCCCGTTCTTTCGCCGGGTACTTTCCCGTTTTCAGTAGGGTATTTTCCCGTTTATTATTTTGGGTACTTTCCCGTATTTGGTCGGGAATTTTCCCGTTGATTATTTTGGGTACTTTCCCGTTTTCGGTCGGGTATTTTCCCGTTGATAATTTTGGGTACTTTCCCGTTTTCGGTCGGGTACTTTCCCATTGATTATTTTGGGCACTTTCCCGTTTTCGGTCGGGTACTTTCCCATTGATTATTTTGGGTACTTTCCCGTTTTCGGTCGGGTACTTTCCCATTGATTATTTTGGTTACTTTCCCGTTTTTGGTCGGGTATTTTACCGTTAATTATTTTGGGTAATTTCCCGTTTTTGGTCGGGTACTTTCCCGTCTTAATATACGAACCCCCTGAGGTTCTTCTCACAGATCGAACAGGAAATAGACCGAGTTTTTTATTTCCTCACCAAGCTTTTC
>NC_137254.1:7593772-7834887 GCF_965637545.1 Phallusia mammillata | reverse complement strand
GACAGCATCTGACGTAGGGTGTTGACTGGTTTAATCCCTACTGAGACCCCAAAGTCGATTAACATGCGACGTATTACGTCTGTTAACCTAGGAATGTATGGCAAGGTAACAAATGTACGCTCTTTGGACTGAACCTTTTTCCGAGCACCCGTGGTTTTTCGGTCACGGAGGATCCAGTTCGGGTAGCCATTTAACCGCAGGGCCTGGTGTACCCTTCGTAATTCGGTTTGGAGCATTCCGGGTTCTGTGGTCAACCTTCGGGCCTGATCTGTCAGCGATTTCACCACAGCTCTCTTGTGGTGTAGAGGATGGTGAGACGTGAAATGCAAGTAGCGCCTGGTGCTCGTTGGTTTGTGGTACACTTGCGTGGAAAGTCTCCCGTCTGTTGCCTGTAATACCTCCACATCCAGAAAGGGAAGCCGGTTGTTAGTTTGCAATTCCATGGTAAATGCGATCCCTTGTTGCACGTTGTTTAAGTGATCTAGAAACGCTGTAACCTGGCTAATATTGATGATGCAGAACGTGTCATCCACATATCTTTGCCAGAATCGTGGTGGTGTGGTAAACGTTTGGAGAGCGCGTTGTTCCACCGACTCCATGACCATATTGGCAACCACCACCGACACTGGAGAGCCCATGGCCGTGCCATACACTTGTTTGTAAAACTGGCCTCTAAATGTGCAGTAAGTCTGCTGCAAACAAATCTCTAGTCCAAGATGAATGTCCTCGTATGACCACTTGGTTCTATCCTTAAGGCTGTAGTCCTCCAGCAGTCTTGACTTAGCGATTCCCAGTGCCAGGTCAATTGGTATGTTGGTAAACAACGAGACTACGTCAAACGAAACCAACGTTTCCTCTTCATCCAGTGGCCGTTGCGTTGTGACTGCTTTAACAAACTCCTCAGAATTCTTTACCGTGTATTCCGTGTTACCCACCAAGGGCGCCAATAGTCGAGCCAGGTATTTCGCAAGGTTGTAAGTCGGGCTTCCAACAAAAGACACGATTGGCCTAAGGGGTACATCTGTTTTATGGACTTTTGGCAGTCCGTACAGTCGTGGGGCAGAACCATCGGTGCTGTGCAACTGATGAAACATTGCATCCGAAATGCATTTCCATTCTTTATGTAAGATAGAAACAAATTTGTTGAGAACTTGCTCCGTTTTTCTGGTCGGGTCACGTGGCAATTTCCTGTAGGTATCAGGATCGCGCAAAAGCTTATAAATCTTGTCATCATACTCCTTGCGGTCTAGAATAACAGTACTGTTACCCTTGTCTGCCGGTAGAATGGTGATGTCTTCATTAGCTTTGAGACTTTTTATTGCACGCTGATCGGCTGCTGTAAGGTTGCAGGGAATGCTCTTGTGACTCTTCATGCAGTTAACAAGCTTGCTCTGTATCAATGTCTTGACGTGCATCGGCAGCGAATAAATTCCCTTCTCCACACATGCTAACATACTCCCCTCAGGAACTGCTCTTGGTGCCATACATTCTCACAATGAACGTTAAAACGGACGTTCTAATGCCGATAACTTATCGGTCGCTTTTGCACCATTGAGCCAGGTGTTATCACACGACCATTGGTGCGCACTGCGTTATTTCTATCGCCTTTTTTGTGTGTGTTTCGCCGCCTTTTCGCTTTACAATAATTTGTGTTTGCAATGTATGTCATTACCCTGATGAAGGTGTTTCGTATGGGACATCGAAACGTTGGCATATTACAATAAAAAACTGCCGGAAGAGCTAAAAATTCTGTTAATACGTTATGCCTGGCAGCAACAGTGTAATAATTGTGTACATCCTAACATCTTGTTTCAGTGAGTATAGTGTTACCAGTTACTACCAGGCATAATGCAAACGCCTTTCTTTGAACTTTCTCGAATGTTAACAAATCGTCCGACGTTACGACATCCTATACCAGGCGTCTTCATCAGGATAATGTCAGTTATCCAACACAGTCTTTGGAGCCTATATATTTCATTTTCTATAATCAGAAAAGTATATATTTCATTTCAAAATGTTTGTGGACATGATGAACAATTGTGCTTTGTTGTTGATTAAATGACTTACAAAGTAAACATCGAAGTTTTAATGAAAAATACACTGATATACCGGCAATGATGCACTATAAACTTTTACATTGTATACATTTCCGGGCGCTTTAATTGGTGTAATTTGAGGGCTTGTTTGATTGATTGGTAAATAAATATGTTTCGTGTTTTTCGAATATTATGAACATTGGTTGGATGAAATTTCTGCAAAAATCGAATGCTTGTAAAATATTTCCCGACCTCTAACGCTTTTAGGGCTTTACGAATGTATACTGCTGCTTTCTATGGCCCAAAGCCAAACTCGGCATTGAACCAACAAGCAGTGACGTGGAACGCTTAGGGTTAAAAAAGTGACTTTGTCACGTGTGTTCCAAAGATATTTGGTTGTTGTCACATTGGCTACAACGAGATATTACTTCAGGTTAAAGTCACACGGATATCGCGCATAAATGAAAACACAGTTAAGTTTGTATTAAAGCACTGGAAAAAGCATTTTGATTTTACCAGCGCCAGTGGACTATGCCCGATTAGTGGTTTTTTTAAATGACGCTTGTAATCTGACACGCTGGAAAAGGAAATTGTTGCACAGCTGACTGCAGCATTGCGAAGCCAGTTGAAGTCGGTTAGCTCGTTGCTTCAGTCGAGAATTAGACTATAGTTAATCACATCAGCGTTTGTCCTGTTTGAAAGGCTTATGTTTGGTTCTGTAAACGTTGTAATGTGCCAACGAGTTTGTTTGGGCTAAGCAAGTCCAGAAATGTCAACCAAAGTTTCGATTGTTCATCGGGATTAAATACAATTTATTTAATGTTAACATTATGACTTTGCAGCATTAAAAACACTTTGGTCTACACAAGGAATAAAAGTGTTTTTCGGCATGTTTTAGCATAAAAACGCTTTCAGTCAGACTGTTTTCTAAATTTAAAGTGGATGTAACAGTCGCTTATTTTGTCCAGATCACGTTATGTGAAAGTTTGTGACCCACCATCTTAACAAAATTTAGTTTCGGCTTATTGGAAATCGCATGCTTCATTTTGTGACTAGTTCAGTCTGACATATTATTGAGTTATAGTCAAACTATTTTGATTTTGCGTCAGTTGTTTTGGCCCATTTCGAACCAATAAAAGTAAAGCGTAAACGGACATGCTGGGAAAGGAAATTGCAGCACAGCTGACTACCACATCGTGTAACAAATTGATACAGGCTAACTTGAAATTCACTTGAGAATTCTGTAGATAGTTCAGCGCATTAATGTGTGTTCAGTTTATATGGATTTCATTACACCAGGGTAGTATTGTTCAGTATATTTTACCTTGGCACACGTGTTGTTGGAAATTTGTAGTATGACGTGAAGATAGGTTTGCTTCTACGTTCTGGTACGTAGTAACTTTGTTCAACTAATATTGTGTGAAACATTTTTAAACATATTATTCGGTTGTTTCAAACTGATGAACAACAAAGCATCATAAACAATAGTGTTAACACTTACACATCTTGTTTTAGGTCCTAAAACAGTACTCGTAAGTCAAATAGAATAGTATCTGAATTGATGATAGAAGTCTCACGATTTTGATTTCGAACAAAGTGATGTTTTTGATCACAGGTTTATTGAACGTGGAAATGTAAAACGACATACGTTGACACAAAGACATATGTTGACTCACACCAAAGAGAAACCACATCGATGTGATGTTTGTGAAAAAAAGTTTGCTCGTGGTGGAGATTTAAAAACACACATGTTGACTCACACTAACGAGAAACCACAACGATGTAATGTTTGTGAAAAAAGGTTTGTCCAAAGTGGAAATTTGAAAAAAACACATTTTGACCCATACCAAAGAGAAACCTCATCGATGTGATGTTTGTGAAAAAGGGTTCACTACTAGTGGGCATTTGAAAAGACACATGTTGACTCACACTAAAGAGAAACCACATCGATGTGATGTTTGTGAAAAAGGGTTCACTACTAGTGGGCATTTGAAAAGACACATGTTGACTCACACCAAAGAGAAACCTCATCGATGTGATGTTTGTGAAAAAGGGTTCACTACTAGTGGGCATTTGAAAAGACACATGTTGACCCACACTAAAGAGAAACCACATCGATGTGTTGTTTGTAATAAAAGATTTACACAAAGTGGACATTTAAAAACCCATATGCTGACTCACACTAAAGAGAAACCACATCGATGTGTCGTTTGTGAAAAGACATTCAATGATAGTTCAAATTTGAAAACACACATGTTGACCCACACTAAAGAGAAACCTCACCGATGTGTTTTTTGTGAAAAATGTTTTATTACCTCTTCCAATTTGAAAACACACATGATGACCCACACTAAAGAGAAACCTTACCGATGTGATGTTTGTGATAAAAGATTTACCCAAAGTGGAAATTTAAAAACACACAAGCTAACTCACACTAAAGAGAAACCACATCGATGTGTCGTTTGTGAAAAGACATTCAATGATAGTTCAAGTTTGAAAACACACATGTTGACTCACACTAAAGACAAACACATTGATGTGATGTTTGTAATAAAAGATTTACCAGCGTGAAAGACTGATCAACTAAGGTGAACATACACACATACTGGAATCAGCCCTGAAGCGTTCCTGTAGCCCAGCTATTACGGCATTCTCGTTTCAATGAAGCCGTTATATGGAATTAAGACCGTGTAGCTCAATTGGTTGTAAAAACGCCGGGACAGATAATTGCACAAAGGTGTAAAAAAGAAAAAAATCCGTGAAAAAATTAAGGCTGCAGGCCTTATTGCTGAATATGTATTTGTTTCATTTTTATTCGGTGTTGGTGGGAAAGGCTTCCATACGCGATGCTTACAATCAGAATACGGCGATCCAGAAGCTGACATGAGCAGCATACAATGTTGCTTATGATTCGATTTACGACGAGCTCACCACCGAGCCTCTGTAGCTGGATGGGTTAATGCCGGAAATGCTCCTGTTGTAAGATGGAATTCTGCCGCAGACTAGATTTTTCTAGTTTGTGTCTGGTCACATTGGAATGCTTGGAAAAGTGGCTTGATTCGGTCTTACGCCTTCAACAGCCCTGGCGTATAACTCGAATGTATATAACGTGCCAACCAGTTGACCGACAAAAACTAACCATTGTTTTAGTGATGATTTAGCATAAAAATACAGTGTCAGGTATTGGATGAATAACTAAACACTTGTTTTTTTTACAATTAGACGACGGCGTATAAGCAAACATGCATGCGAAAAGTGAAACCAAATCTTTGTTCGAACAACTCGTTATAATCCATTGCTAGCACACATCTCAAAAAAAAATGCGCTAGTTGGTGGTGACAAATCAATTTGCAAACATTAAGATCATACTTTTAGGGATCATTTATATAGTACCGTGTGTATCTTGAGAACGTCATCCAGTATGACAGACGCTCAACTGCAACAAGCATAAGCTTGGTATTGGATTGAGTTCTACAACTCTTTCTTACCGTTTGAAGACTGCTCTTGCTTCCATTGTTACGTTGGTTTTGTTTCGTATGAAAATTTAGTTTTTCGGTTGTTCTTATTTTTGGTTTTATCATCATCATATCGGGCTGGTTGCCCGGGCCAAACTGCTATGCTCTTCCACACCTTCCTGTCCGCCATTGCACCGCTTAGATCTTCGGGCCGAATACCGGCATCCTCGGCCAACTATTGTACGTACGTCTTGTAGGGTCGGCCGGGTCTAGCTCTCCTTGCGTTGGTGTCCATAAAATCAGATCACTTATGACTTCTTCTTTACTTCTGTGGCAATGTCCAGCGAATCTCATTCTTCTTTCTTTTATCACTGATGATGGTTTAAACAGATTGCCGTATAAAAAATTGCCGGCGCGGAGCATTCGTGTGTATGTTGCATCTATCTTCTTTTCCAGTTTCTTTGGTAGGGTCCACGCTGATGATCCATAGAGCAGTACAGTTTCTACCACGGCTCTGAAAAAGTTTTTGTTTTAATTGTTGTTCAGGCAGCGCTGATTCCCAAACAGTTCTTAGCGGATTAAGTGCACGCCAAGCCTTTGCTATTCTAATGAGCTTGGTTTTAAGTCGATGGCAACCCTGCCAATAATCATATTTTGCTATCGATCGAACATACGATTCTATCAAAAACACTTAAAAACAATCATGTAAAGTGAATGGTGTATATGTTTTTATCATTTGCAGATATAATAGATGAGATGAATTGCAATTACAGAAGTCTTTGCGGTAGTCGCGCCCGAATCACAATCACTCTTGCCTGCCTTATGTGCTTCACTAGTCAACTCCCTAGTATGGGCACACCAGTTCGGCCATTGATCAGCTAAGGTGAACGTACAAACATATTGGGATTTAGCCCTGAAGCGTTCCTGTAGGCCAGCGATCACACTATACTCATTCATATATTATAGTACGCTAGGGCCAATTAAATGTGTGCAGCTCAATTGGTAGAGCGCGGGTTCGGAACGACACCAGTCGAGGGTTCGAATCCCATCGATTGTTCGATTTTTTAATGACCTGCGCCTTGTGCCAATTTTAGCGAGGCCCACGTGCTGAAGCAGATTTCGCAATAAATGCCTTATGATCAGTATTTCGTTAGGTTATGTTTCTAGGTGGTTATAACTCCTAAAATGCCAATTGTTTTAAAATAAAACGATCATGTTTTATTCTTTTTTAGCAACGAACATACGCATGAATCCATGTTTATTTGACTCGGCTTTGGACCCTCTGGTACTCCGATTTATAAAAATGATAACAACATGACCTATTTGTTGGCTCCCATCTCGCAAGTTGAGTTAACTGACACCTTGTGTTGTTAACACGTACACAATAGTCAGTTAACTACTAGCAATATGAAGGGTTTACACTCGTCACTATAGCTAAATGAGAACATCACTCATAGTTGACACCTACATTTTAATTCGAAAAGCAGTCAAAGCATACGCTGCCAAATGTTCCATTTAAAAAAACGCTACATGCACCATTCGTCCCCCTCGGTCAAACTAGTCAATTGATGATTCCTGTAACACGAAAACGTGCACACGTCGGGGGTCGCAGCTGCACAATTGATCAGAGTATAAATTACTTCCTGCACGCGCAACTGGTCACAGTAACCCAGTTGTGTGACTTTCAGTAGGGAGGTACAGCTAGTATAGAATAATTAATTGGTTTGCTATGACGATTCTTTTTTGACACAAAGGTTTTTTAACCAGTGATTTGTTGAGATTAAGTTGAGCGCGTATTATATCTGCACAGTTTATGAGTAATATAAATAACGCCAGTAACCCTGTAGTTGGACACGCTGGAAATAGCTGACTGCTACTTTGCGAAGCCAGTTGATACAGACTTTCGGTTTGCGCTGTAAGGCATCAAAGCGTCCATTAGTTTCATTAGTTTGATTTTACTCCAGTTGATTATGCTCATTCTCAGAAAGATTTGGGTTCGACGATTATGATATTTTAAATTAAATGTGAATCAACGTCGATCTTGCTA
This sequence comes from Phallusia mammillata, assembly GCF_965637545.1. NCBI lineage: Eukaryota > Metazoa > Chordata > Ascidiacea > Phlebobranchia > Ascidiidae > Phallusia > Phallusia mammillata. Next base: position 7,827,349 of record NC_137254.1, on the reverse strand, counting down.
AATGCAAATAAGACGATTAGGACTGTAAAATGTGTACATATGACAACTGGCTATAAGCATCATAATTATTGTATTTCTTCATCTTTTATTTCATTTCTATTATAATGTCGTGTGTATTATCTGTAAATAAAACTGCACGTCTGTTTATGGTTTGAAAATAATGTTAATAAAACTACTCTCCTGACGACTGCAACTGTATTCTTATATATTTTTGATCCGAAAACTGCTTGTAATCTTTCGGTATATACTGGGCCAGAAAAAAATTACGTTCATGCAATTAGTTGGTCCAAAAAGGCAATTTTATTTATTTCCATGTAAATGTTTCACAACAACGCTTCCTTAACGCACAACAAACATATATATCTTGATTATCTGCTGCTTCTTTCGACCAATCCCAGTTGTCGTTTGGTCTACAAAACACCATCTTGAACAACATTTTGAAAAAGACAAAAAATATTTGTAAGAAGGTTTCAATGCCATTTAGGTTTGTAAACTTTTGTAAACTAAAAAGTTTTGTAAATTTAAGTTTTGTAAAATCTTGTGTGTAGGAACTCCATGTTTTGCATTTATTGACAAAAGTAGTGGTTATTTTCCCCCAAACAATCCAAGGTAAAACCTTCAAAATACCAATTAAATCATCCAATCAATCAAACACTTTTACGCATCTGCAAAATAAACTCGACACATAATGCAGTTTGAGTCCCACCCAACAAGTTGTAGTCAGATTTTCCCAAGTGCAAATAGTAAAATATTTTTTTGTCTGTTCTTACCTTTTTGGATCTTGCATGGAAAATTCATTCAAAGCTACCTGCAATTAAGCATTACAATTTTATTTTGGTACAATTTTGTCGTCAAGAACTCTTATGAAAACTTGCCGTTGGTAAGAAATGGAAATCATTTTCATGGAAAAATAATATACACTAAAATAAGTAACAACAGTTGTTTACCTTATGGCGCAATCATAAAAAATGATCTAAGGAAGCGGGAACCAAATCAACAATGTTGATTTTTTTCCTAGATTTTCTTTAAAAATAATGTTTTGTTAATAAACTCGTATTTTTTCGTTTCAAAGTCAAAATTCGATTAACATTATGTTAACTTTGACTACAAGATTGAAAAATACTTACTGGTTCTTGCAATGCCTTTACTTGTGTTAGCAGAAAATATGTCATGAGCAACATCAGGCAAACTGCTATTTTCTTCATTTTTGCGAAATTACTGCACAAAATACTTTGGGAAGGTTGAGGCCATAAGTTTTGCAATAATACTTGTCCCAGTGCGTGTTGATGGCAGAGAGGAAAAAATCCGGATGTTTTCAGTCTGCGAGTCTGCCATTGTCTTTATTTCCAAAGCTCTCATCAGTAATGACGTACAGGAAACGCCACAGTATTACTAAAAAATACCTCGTCAAACAGATTTTCTGAAAGTGTCAACATAACAGTTTTTGCAATAACGCTTTATTACTACGAAATTCACCTTGAACAATATTATTAAATATTTTATTCAAATGCAGAATATATGACGGTACACTGATATTACTTACATCGTCACAGAAATCGTTTGTACAAATGAGAAAAATTAGAGTTCTTTTACTACTTGTTTGATACAAAAAATACGAATAGTAATAGTTGCATTGTTATGGTGGTGTGGCAATGTCAGCAAAACATTGGTTGCGTTTTTGCTTACACACGACATATAAGGGCTCAATAGTGCGGTTGTGATAGAGGCAGCATGCTTTATTTAATTGACTGGTTATGTTTTTTTCTTTGGTAACGAATAGGAAATTTGTGCTAACTGAACTGTTGCCGGTCGTCCAATGGGTAATTGTGCATTTCTGGCTCACGGATCCCACACCGTCGTCAGCCAAATTGCTGTTGCTGTAAATAACTGTATTTTTCCGGTAGGCTTTGTTGCTTTATTAATGTGTTTTGGTGATGTTTATTAACTTTGATGCTGTAGAACCTAAAATCTCCTGACCGATTTGAATGTTACTGTGATTCTGGTCCTATCATAGTTCGGTAAGAGTCAACTGTACTGATAATTTCTCGTCTGTTTCCTTAACTAAATTAGTGCATATCTGCACAAACCGCATTTGTCCTTGTACTCGTCTTGCTGCTGAACCCTCCAGCGCCACCTCTGTCCTTAATTGCCTTAATAAAGAATTAGTTATTTTGGCTCTTGGTACCTTGGAGTTGTTGAGCGCGAGGAAAGGCGCGTTGAAAACTGTTCTAGGAATATAAACGATCGCCCCTGCTGTGCTGTCTGGGCGCACAAAGTCACGCCCTCCACCAATTAAAATACGGCGCAACAGCTACCTTTTAATTCCCAAAATTTAGTTTCAATTTAAAACGTAGAAGCATGTTTAGCATCTATTCAACGCTGCCGACTAATCAAAAATATTCTTTCCTGGATTATTTAAAAGGTAGTATGACAGGTGAACGCTAAAATGTATATCGCGCATATTGACATACTAAAGCATTTTGTCTGGAAAAAGCTTGTTGCAGACACTTTCGGTCATTTATTGCACTGCAAAGACAAACTAAAAAACAAAGATGTCACTCAACAGTTGTGCAAAGTTACTAATGCTGTCAAAACGAACTAAACAAACAAACCAGTATTTGATTTTATTTAAATACTTTTAACTATTGTTTTTATCACTACAATAATTTAGTTAGATGTTCAAGAATAAAATGCAGTCATACAAATATACTTTGTATGTTTTTACTTATACCAGATTTTACCTCAAACTTGTTTCTGTCCAGTAATTATCGATTATATCGCCCGCTCTAGTATTGTTTGATATATTTGTTTCTTGTCGGAAATACGAAACGGCCTGATTTGTAACAAGAACCCAACCCATTTACGAATAATTCTGTTTTGAAACTGTTTTAAAACTTTTAATTACATTCGCCGTAATATTTTACTTCCCTAGTACCACAAACAACTCTAAAAACAACCGTTCATGTGTTGAACTGAGGTACGCTGGGTTTAAAGATGGAATTTATGTCATACAACTGTCACACAGCTCGTAGGTATGAAATTAGTTAAGATGAACAAAAATTCATAACTGGGATCACCCCTGAAGCGTCTATGCAGACCAGCGAACACGGCACACGCACATATAAGTCACAGTACGTCAGGCCGATTGAAGACGCTATACCGAAACAGCCGGTCACCAAGCATTCACCACCACATGGCAAGGCGTCCTGCGGTGGGATTCAAACTTACGACAGATGTCTTTCCCGGACTGGCGGTCTACCAACTGAGCTACACAGGAGCCGGCTAGTTCGGTGTGGCGCCTTCAATGAGCCTGGCGTACTGTGATTTATATATATATACTGGTAAATTTGGCGATCCCCTACTACGAAGCTGACATGTGCAGCATACAAGGCAGGCAACGGTGCTTTTGATTCGATTTTCAGCGGATTCTGCACTGAGCCTGCGTAGCTCAGTTGGTGGAGCGCGAGTCCTGGAAAGACTTCTGTCGTGTGTGCAATGCTTAGTGACCGGCTGATTCGGTATGGCGCCTTCAATGGGCCTGGCGTTCTGTGATTTAGGTGTGAAATTATGTTTTGATGACAATGTTCACAGACTAGTTAAGATGAACATACCGTCGGTAGGCTTAGCGTTTATTCAGACCTGCGATAACGATACACCTATATATAAATCATAGTGGCATATGCCAGGCTTTGCGTTATTGGGCCTGGCTTGCTATCATTTGTTTACAAATTGATCACGTTTGCCATCGTTTGTTGTTCTTTAAAAAACTTCAGCCGTTACTAAAAAAACAAAGCAAATGCGACTAGTTCTTTGAAGTAAAAAGTTAATCAAACAACAGAACTCGACAAATTCCGCCCTTGCTGTAAAATCTGATCTTTCTTTTTTGTTTTAACAATCCATCACTGCTATTGTTTTAACATCGAAATTCGACAAGTGATTTAAGCCATTTTTACTAAGGAAAATCACTTTCAGGGAAAAGACGTTATGTTACGTCATGTTTCAAGCCAAACACACGTGAGGCCAGCAGAGAGCAGAGTTTTTTGCAATATCAAACAGAGAACGGATTTATGCAATTTTATGGAGGAAATATGCACAAAATGTTTAATTCTCGATATCAACTGAAACCAGAGAATGGTAAGTTAAGAAATCTTTTTGATATTGTCTTTTCTAAATATCAGAGTATATACCCCTCAGCATTACTGATTGCCTTGTATAGGTGTTAAGAGTAGGGTTGGGCATTTGACCGGTCAAATAAAATCTGGTCAATTGACCGGTCAAATACTTGTCAAATAGGTCAAATATCGGTCAAATACTATACACATTATTAAATTGCAATTTTAGTTTAAAGTTGAAGTTAAATCTTCTTCTAAACCATAAGTAGTGGAGATGGAGGTTTCAACTCATATAAATTTGTTTGTGAAATGGGAAATATTCAGTTTATATTATATTACAGACTACTCCGACTGCATTGCGTGCTTCATTTCATCAATGGCCCCACCTGTGTGCCTGTAATTTTCATTCAGTAATCACATTTGTGAACTGAATTCTCATTATATTCTATATACATCATATTAAAGTCTAATTTTGACTGAGATTTAACTGTAAAACTCGCTTATCCTGCTTAAAGTCGTAATTTATGCTGTTACGCTGTTGTCACATCTCTATTCATGACAAAAAAGGAATATACAAAAGCTTAAAATGTACGTACTTTATCCCAATCAGTACTGACCTGGAACTTATCCAAAAAAATCTATTCAGGGCAATTATAAGCTAATAGCTACAAACAATTTTTGGATCAACTATAGAAAAAAGGACTGTAGACCTACAAGTTTACACAGATGCTATAAATAGCTTAGATTTTTTTTATCTGTCAATAAACATGTGCAACATTTACAAAAATGTCCAAGTAAATACTAATGAACTAACTTTCCCCCATGGACATATCACACTCGATTTTTATTAAAATAAAACGTTTTTTATTAAATAAACTAGAAGTGATCCATGTTTTTTAATTGCATTGTAAACCTTGCAAAGTTTGCCATGACGTAAATCAGATCATAATTTCAAATCAAAAGTATCTCCTAATTGTTTTGTTATTTATTTTAAATGAACAGAACACATCTATATTGGCTTTAAAAGCACTTATTAATACAAAAGTATGCCCTAAACTGTTCTATCTGAGGGTTATTAGAAATAATTTACCCTTTCCAACAACCAAAAAGCAAGTACAAAAAAATTTAACACATTTGATTTTTAAAATTAAAAATAGTATTTGACCGGTTAAATAAAGTGCTGTCAATTGACCGTATTTGACCGGTCAATTGACCGGCTTGCCAACCCTAGTTAAGAGTGCCAATAACTAAATGTATGTGTTTGAGTTTCTGTATTATAAGAGTGTGTATATATTAGCCTGCGGATGAACTCTAACTAACGTATGCATTGAATCTTTCCAACTTTAAGTATTTTGCTCTTAACTAATGTATGTTTCATTTTTGCTTAAGTTTTTTATCCTGGTGTGAATTCAATGTTGGATCGTCTTGAAGAAAAATCTTCGGACATCACAAGTTTAATAACAGATTTCTATTTTTACGATTATTGTTCTCATTCTTATTTGATGTATGATAGTAAATTGTTTGGAGACGGTTACGGAATGTGGGTAAGCGATTGTCGTTCTGATATTATCACGGTAATTATATTAAAAGTGTTTGTTCAGGTCAGATTAAAGACATACCAGCATTGCAGTTATCCATACGAATATCAAACCGATTGTGATGACAGTTATGTGAATTATGATTTGGATGCTACGTAAGTTGAAATTACAATGTTTAGTTTTAGTTAAAATATGACTTTATTGTCCAACTACAATAGATGCGGCATTGGAAATATAATGCGTTTAAGTCGAAAAATGCATCCCTTTTTTGCCTTGTTTGGTATCGGAAACTTTGATCACTGTTTTAATTACATGAATTTTGAAGTTCGTTTATAGTGTGTTATGACATTTTTAATTTTTCTATTTAAACCTCTTTTGTTTTAGTTATATAGTCAAAGACCAGCAAAAAGTTTAGTATTTCTATACGAGGGAAACCACACTCTCAGCAATTTCTTTTTACATTTTCAATCGCAATAGAGAAATGGAACGTGATATGCCATCTTGTGTGATGTTTGGTTTTATGTCAATAATCCAGAGGTACGTTTTCGTTGATGTTTATAAGAGTAAACAACTGTTTCAAGTTACGCAGGTACATAGGCCCGGAAGGTAATAAGGCCCACTGCTCATATTTTTGTATGACAAGAAAAATTACTTCCGTTTTGATGTAATTTTTAAATATTTACGTACTTACGATGGTTTACGAAGTTTTGGACCTGCAAGTTGTGTGTAATTGTTATTATGACCAATCCAAATTTAGAAGTGTTTGTTTTGTAATTTTTAAATTGGTAACAAACATGGAAAGGTAGGGTTGTCGAAATGAAAACTCATTAAGATATATTAGTAATGAGGTTATTTTAGTTTATTGAAGCATTTTACCACATGGAAAAAAAAGAATTACTTTAAAAAAAAAATTTAATTTCTAAAAAGGTTTTTAGACAATTTTTAAAAACATGAAAATGTCGGGCTGTATTAACAGCATAGGTACGTATGTATTAAGTCCCAAGTTTTATTTTTTTTAACTGTCATCCTACATCAACAAAACTTGCAAACGTCCTCAAAATTTGAAGAAATTTTAATATCAAACCTCTGCAACCAGTATGCCAATTTTGTCCTGAAACTCTTAAAAGGTTTATCAGTTATACGCAATAGTTTTTTAAGCGGCCTTGTTACCTGCAGTTACCTTGCAACTAAATCGTGACTAAGATTGTTATTCGATGAATAAAATTTATTTTGTTGGAAGACCAACCATATACAAATTTTCGCTAATTGTTTTATGAGTAATACAGAAATTTCAAACATCCGTTATTTTTTCATATATATCATTTGTTAGCACAGACGAAAATATTTGGTGCGTTTCTTTTTTCATTTGCAGCATTATTCCTGGATTAACTTTTCAGATAAGCATGAATGTAATAAAAATTTGCTAAACGAACTATTCCAAAAATTATGTGTAGGATTGGAAATAATCTGGAACGCCTATTATAAGATTATACAACCCAATCGGCAATAGCTATTATTTCGATTGGATAGTTGATAATGCTGTATCAAATGTTCTTTATGGTTACACAATGATTTCAAGGTAATAGGAAGGGTTTGGCATTGTACTAACAACAAATTGTAATATAATATTTTTCTAAAATCGATTTGACTTGGTAGGAGAAATGGAGTTTTAATAACCGAAACAGAGATCAATGCTGTTACCAAGAAAATATTGGAAATTATTGCAGAAACGGACTTTTGTGAGTTAACAATTTGATGCAACTGTGAATTTAGTGTAGTTCAGTAACTTCATACGTTACAGCAATATAATAAAGCATATTGTTTCAGGTCCAGATAGCTTGTATGATGATGACGTACTTTCAGTACCTTTTCAGTTTTCCATCGGAAACAATTCAGTGGTTAACTCGATGCTACCACCAAGTGTAAAACCTCCACCGACCGGTTTTGTTTAGTTTCGTGCTTATGAAAGAACTGGGAGCGTCTACGCAATGTGCCCTGCTGTTAAGTGAGTAAGAATACTTGACGTACTACCATGTACATAGCCAGATTACGGTTCTTTAGCTATTTACTTATGCACACCCGTGCATTTAAACATTCTGTTACTGTGACGCACATAAACTTCCCAATGTCGATTTAAAAATGAGTGGTCATTCGATTCAGTTTGGTCGTCGATTGCAATAGTTTAGAAAGCTTTTCGACAACTAGTACTGCTCATTGTATATTTGTTTGACGTTTTGACTTACGCATTCATGCAGCAAACATATTTGTTTTTTATTTAGGGTGAACGATTGGCGATGTGAATTTGTATGTATTGGAGAAATGAAGAATCCAGATTCTCACTACTTCGATGACTGCAATGATTTTACAAGTAAATATTTGTTTTTTTTAACATTTGTGTTGTTCAAAAACATTTTTTGGTAAAACATATATTTTCGGATTGTTCTTTTTACCATTTGTTCCTATAAAAAAAAATTCTGTTTAATGTAGAGTGGAACGGATTGCCAGGAACCTTGTTGAACGAAACGACTCCAGTTGATTATGCTCATTCCAAAAGAGATTTGGATTCAACAATTATGATATTTTATCGATAAATTTCGTCAAAATTGACGTCACACATTTCTACGACACATTGAATTTTCAAATATTATTGTAAATAAATTGTTCATGTTAAAAATTGTACATTTTAGCTACGATTTACTATCCATGCTTATGTGTCTGCTAATGTTTTTTTAGTTTGAAACAATATTTGTTGCCCAATTAATGCTAACAAAAATATGTTACTTAATTCGTTGAACTTAGTCAAGTCTTTCACTCTTGAATGCGTTATTCATTTCACGATAATATATACAGGTTTCACCGCAGGACCTTTTTATCTGGGATGAGAAGAATGAACAGATTCATAAAAGAATTGCTTCAATCAGTGTACGCAACCAGTACATTCTGTTGCAACGGATTGTTACATATTGAAATGAATGTGTTTTTGCCAACTAAAACAAACTAATGGGATAACATATCATAGTGGAATTTTTAAGTACAATATTGTTGGACTGCTGAACACAGATAAAATAGGTGAAACAATACAGCTTTTTGTTAGAACTGAACAAATAAGTAGGTGACTTGGGTCAGGGTAATTTGTGTTTCATTCTTCACAACAGATGTATAAGTACACTGTTATTGTTTATTACATCAGCAGGTAGTGTGCTGTGGTCGAGCACGTAACAATTTCCGCACATACAACGTCTCTTCTTCAGTAATGACAGCTGCTACGTTAGCACGCGTGTATCATCCAATATTATCCAACTTAGCATTTCACTAACATGATAATTTTTCCATCGAAAGGTTTAAGTTACCAATCACCTATCAGGAGGCCTCAATAACCTACCCAGCTATAAAAATTATTTCATGGTTGTTATTATCAATCTTTTCTAAAAACTGTTTGGGTTTGTTGTGTTTGTTTATATTAACGACACAAGCATTGACTTGGATTGTCGATTTAAATACCACACACGATAAAGTAATCACAACAGGCAAAGCAGTGATGGATTGAGTTGGATTTATTCGTAGCAGCACAGATGCGCTAAAATATTCACCAAACCGGAAATAGACGTTAAACAGAGTTCAGGCGGTAAAAAGCGCGACAAAGTTGAGGGCACAATTGGTGGATAGATGGTACGCGCTGCAGCTACACCGTTACTACAAGCTCTACGTGAGAGGGACTCACATTAGAGCAGTGATTCTCAAACTGTGTGCCGCGAGAGCTCTCCAAGTGTGCCGCGAAACTTTCCACTTCGAGTCTCATTTATACAACGTTCATTGTTTACAAGATCTAATTTCGCCTGTTCAGTACACAAAAATAGAGTTGTTGCAATCAGACGTTTTACTTCGTAGTGTTAGCACGGCATATCAATAATAATCAAAACCTATAATTGGAATTGAATGCGAACAATTGACTTCGTTTGTTAAAAAATTGCCTTCGTTTGTTAAACAATTACCCTCGTTTGTGTGATTAACTCAGTTGAATATCAGTTGTATTGCAATGAGTAACAGTTCTGTTCATAATTGATAAAAAAAAATTAGCCATGGAAAAATATTTAGAAAAGGCTGAATCATCTAAACAGAAAGAGCCAGCTCAGCAACGATGCAAGCGTAAATACATGGAAGATTAGGTGCAGTACGGTTTTATTGCTTCTGGGCCTGAGGAACATCAGCTTCCATATTGTATTATATGTAACACAGCCTTATCTAATCAGTCGCTTGTCCCAAGTAAGCTCAGCAGACACTTGAAACAGAATCATCCGACATTTAAGGATAAACCGAAAGCTTGTTTCGCAAACCTGATATCGCAAACCAACAAGCAAGCTAAGCGAATGGATGGTTATCTAAAGCTCCCGGAAAAAGGGTTGATTGCAAGTTACAAGGTGGCTCACTTGTTGGCCAAACGTAAAAAGGCGCACACAGACGCAGACTCAGTAATTGTACCTGCGTTAGCAATTGTGGTCGAAACTATGCTTGGATCAGAAGCGGCAGATAAAGTTCGTCGAGTTCCATTGTCAAATGACACGATTTCAAGACGAATACAAGACCTATCTTCCGATTTAAAAGATCAAGTTTGTGAACACTTCGTGGGGCAAATAGATGAATTATGGGCTCTACAAGTTGACGAATCAACTGACAGAGCTGGGAAAGCTCACCTGCTCGCTTTTATAAGGTTCGTGAAAAATGAAAAAAATTGTAAATGAGTACCTATTTTGTAAGGAATTGAGAAGCACAACCAGAGGAGAGGATATATTTAATTTGGTAAATGAAAACGTCCTGCTTTCCAAGTTACGGTGGATTAACTGTGTTAGCGTTTGCACAGACGGCTGCCCGTCGATGCAAGGAGTTAACAAAGGATTTGTTGCACACGTAATCCAACAAAATCCCAACGTTTTGGTAGTGCATTGTATGATTCACAGGGAAGCGCTTGTCGCAAAATCATTGCCTAAAGATTTTCAATCTGTAATAAACCAAGTTAGCCAAGTGGTAAACTTCATCAAATCTCGACCTCTGCAAAGCCGCCTTTTTTCGCAACTTTGCAAAGCCATGGATGCTGAATACGAATGTTCGCTGTATCATACCGAGGTTCGCTGGCTTTCAAAAGGAAAGGTAATAAAACGGTTGGTGCAGTTAAAATCTGAAGTTACTTCGTTTATGGAAGTCCAGAAAAAAGACTTTGGGTTTTCATTTCAAGACGACCTTTGGTGGCTGAAAGTCTTGTTTCTTTCTGACTTGTTCGACAAACTGAACAATTTGAACTCAAGTCTCCAAGGTCCAACAGAAAATATAATAACGTTAACATCGAAATTAAAATCACTAGATGAAAAACTGATGTTATGGAAAAATAAAATCTCAAAAGGAAATTTTGATCCGTTTCCCGCTGTAAATACATCTCCACTCAAAAAGAACATTATCCCGGAAATTTTGCAAACATTAGCTGGACTTCAGATGGCAATTCAGCACTACTTTCCAGAGTTTGCAGTAAACGATTCTAAGTGGGTAATCAATCCGTTTGCAACTACTGCAGCAAATGACTGTTCTACAGAAGAGGAAGAGCAGCTCATCGATTTGCGTAACGACCCATATCTCCAATCAACGTTTTCGCAAATAAGCTTAGACGAGTTTTGGCTGTCTACTTTAAGATCGTATCCGGTAATTAGTGCCAAGGCCATCAAAATAATCTTGCCATTTGCATCTTCGTGGCTGTGTGAATACGGTTTTTCTGCTTTGACAGAAATTAAAAGCAATAAACGACAGAGGCGTTTGGAGCTTGATGACGAAATGCGAGTTTGTATGTCAACACTGGAACCTCGCATTAATCTGATTTGCTGCCGAAAACAGTCACACCCGTCGCATTGAGTCAAAATAAAAGATTACCCACTTTTTATTGTCTTAACAACTAACTCACATGCACAATACACTCGGTTTTCTGCTTACTATTCAGATCACCTGGCACAAACCACTATTATCCACAAAAATATTGGGACGAGAAGTCATTATCACATGGAAAAAAACAAGTAAATGGGTACGCGCCGCTTAAAAGGTTGCCGACCCCTGCCCTTGCTGCACTGCCACAAAAACAAGCGTGTTGTATGCTGCATTGTCGACTTTATCAACAATGATTCGTTTTTAATCAAGCTGGTGAGCTCAGGAAAAGTTGAAGCATGTAATAAATTCATACAATTCAACATATATCTGCGAATCGTTGCTCAACCGTAAGACACTTCTGGGAACTTCATTAGATAGGAGTTTGTAGACAATGGTTAAGATGCACTATTTTTCAACATAAAAAACCTGGATCAAAAACAACTCAAATCTCACAAAAGAAATAATGGAGCAACCCAACGACGGCGCTTGGACAATTCAGATCCCATTATCAAAAATTTATAATATATTTTTAATGTCAGTATTTTGGACAACGCCTTATTGCAATTTCATGGAGATATCAATAGAAAAGCAAGGTGACTTATTATGGTACCGAATCAAACAAATTTGTTCACCTTTTGACCTCCAGTTAGATCTATGAATCGGTTGTGACGTAGAGAGGAACAGTGGCGCTTTTCAAACGCTTTGCTCTGTTTTCCATCTTTTCTTGCGGAAGTCGACATGTCTTCACATCTGTACGTATGGGAGATCTGCTCAAATTCATTGTACATTCTTAACAAAGCCTATTTTGGCCGTTTTTAGTCCATACACTAAACGTTATTAACAACGTTCGATTCAGTTTGCTTTGATAGCTGTTGCGATAAGACTATTTGAATTCTATTTGAATAAGGTGATAAGGTGTTTAATGCAAGCATATGAATAACAACATTGTAAAAAAGTGAATAACATTTAAAAAAACTGTACAATGTCACCAACAACACCGAAGAAAAATGGAAGTTCTTGTAATGTGTCAGCCAAAATAGATGTCCTTCTTTCCCAAATCAACCAGAACAAAGATGAAATGGCAACAAAATTAAATTCTGTTTTGGCTGAGCTGCAGACCATTAAAAGAAGCCAAACATTTTTATCAAATAAATATGACTTCATTGAAAAAAAACTACTTGGCACAGAACAAGAATTAAAAACAATTAAAAGGGAAAACTCACAACTGAAAGAAGAAATGAAACAACTGAAAGAAGATGTGGAGGCATGCAAAAATGAAGTAAATACATTGGAACAATACGGTAGACGTGAATGTTTGGAAATAAAAGGTATCCCACAAACCACCAATGAATGTACTGATGAGATTGTTGTTGCAGTTGCTAAACGTCTTGGTGTCACAGTTAGAAAAGAAAACATAAGCATCTCCCACAGACTTGGTTCATTGCAAAATGAACAACACAACAAACAATCAACCCCAATAATTGTGAAGTTTACAAACAGAAAAATCCGTGATGAAATCTACAACAATCGGTCTAAATTGTTCAAAACAAGAGTTTCTGAGGAAAATGCACACCAGTCACCAATATATATAAATGAAAGTCTTACAAGAGCAAACAAAAAAATGTTTTACCAATGTCTACAATATAAGCGACAAAAAAACTACAAGTTCATTTGGACACGAAACGGGACCATTCTATTAAAGAAGAATGAAACATCTTCTACAATTGCGATCCACAATGAAGGAGATATGCAGAAAAACAACATTCCCACATCATCATAACTGTTGTAGCACATCAACTGGCAATCCAATCTGTATGTATTCTTTCTTTTTGTTTGTTTTTGCACCTCACAATTTCTTGATTTGTAAGCACCTGTTAAAATGTCCCTTATTGTCATTTCACCATTTGCATAATGCATCAGCAATTTTTCATCAAATACCCCAATAAATCCATGACCAACATCAAAGAATCCAAATATGTTGATATAAAAGAGTTTAAAACACTAATACACACCGCTACCACTAATGACTTAACATTACTACAATTTAATGTTAGAAGTCTTACACACAATTTACACATAATGGAAGAATTTCTGCATACAATTGACTTTGAGCCTCATATAATTGCAATCACAGAAACAAAGTTAAATGCAAACAATACAAGCAACATTTCACTAAGCGGTTATACCTTTCTGCATGCTGATTCACCAACAAATGCAGGAGGTGTTGGAATGTACATCAAAAATTCTTTGCAGTACCAGGTCACAACTCAATACGATATTCACATGACAAAATGTGAAAACCTTTGGATTGAAATGAAGTTACACCACCAAAAAAATGTGGTTGTTGGCATAATCTATAGACACCCTGGTCCTGGCATCACATTTTTCTCCACACACTTCGAACAGTGTTTGTTTGACCTAAACAAAAGAAATGTTACATACTACATTCTTGGAGATTTCAACATCAACAGCCTGGCCTCAACATCCACAATAATACAGTATAAGTCAATGACAATAAGTTTAAATGCAAATATGCTAATTACAATTCCATCACATACTGCACCGTCAAATTCAATGTCAGCTATTGATCACATATATACAAATAACACAAATGATACAATTATACCTGGCCTCATAACTTTTGATATCTCTGATCATCTGCCATCATTTGCCATTGTAAGAAAGACTAGCCCAATGCAATTACAGCAGCTAAAACCAAGAAGAGACTACAGGCATCTTAACATTGATAATTACTTATATGATGTGTATAGCATTGCAGAGACCATTCAAACAAATCAATCTATACATAAAAAATTTGAAATTTTAATAACTGAATTCCAGAATGTAATTAATCACCATGCCCCCATTACTAGTTCTGTTGGAAAATCTGCAAAACAAAGAAAACCATGGTTTACTAAAGGAATCCTTACATCCATTAAAAAGAAAAACAAACTGTACAAACAATGTGTTGCTATTGGTAAAATAAGTGACAAATACAAACAATATGCAAAAAGGCTAAAAAACACTATCAGAGCAGCAAAACAAAATTATTACAAAACCTTATTTGATAATAACACAAATAATACGAAAAAGACATGGCAACTTATAAACAAAATTATTTCACACAGGCACTCAGCAAACCCCCGGGCATCTCAAATAATCCATCAAAATAGAACACTCACCAACCCAAAGCAAATTGCTAACACTTTTAACATACATTTTTCAAGTATAGGTAAGGACATGGCTTCAAAAATTGTACCTGCAACAGTTCCACCCAAGTCATATCTTCACAATCCAATGTCCAACTCATTTCAGTTTCATGATGTATGCACAACAGAAGTGTATAATATCATCCATAACCTCGACGAAAAAAAATCCACAGGTCCATACGAAATTCCAATCCATCTAATCAAGCTTGCAGCTCCTGCTCTTTCACCAATTCTTTGCACACTTTTTAATGATGCAGTTCAGGTTGGTTCATTTCCAAATTCCTTAAAAATCGCCAAAGTCATTCCACTTTTCAAAGCAGGTTGTGCCAAACAATTAGGAAATTATCGTCCCATCTCCTTACTTCCTATCTTTTCCAAAATATTCGAAAAACTTATATACAAGCGTATGGCAACCTTTTTGGAAAAATATCATGTATTAACAAAACATCAAAATGGATTTAGACCTTTACATTCCACAAACTTAACAATTGCTGAAATTCATGACAACTTAGTTGCAGCAAAGGACAAAAAACTTCACACTTGTGCTATATTTCTAGACTTAGCTAAAGCATTTGATACAGTCAATCATGAAGTATTACTTCAAAAGCTTGAACATTATGGCTTTCGTGGACACATAAACATGTTTCTCAGAAGTTATTTAAATAGAAGACAACAAAGCACTTGCTTTTCAGGACACCGATCACCATTTTGCTACTTGACATGTGGCGTACCGCAAGGCTCAGTCCTTGGCCCTCTGCTCTTTTTAATTTACATTAATGACCTTCCGACTGCATCCAACTTTGAAACCCGTTTGTTTGCCGATGACACCTGTCTCTGGATGTCCAATGATAACATTTCAACACTGCAGATGACCGTCAATGAAGAACTGACAAAGGTTGACAAGTGGATGAGAGCCAATCAACTGTCCCTCAATCACACAAAAACCAAATATATGATGTTTTCTCCGCAATCCGCTTCCTTCAATCTGCGAATCACTGTAAATGGTAAGGAATTGGAAAAAGTAAAGTCACTAAAATATCTGGGTGTGATTTTTGATGAGAAAATGTCTTGGGCTGAACACATCCACTTCATCCGAAATAAAATTGCTTCAGCTGCAGGAGTTTTCTCCAAGCTAAGACATTATCTGCAATCATCAACGCTACGTTGTCTTTATTTTTCCTTGGTGCATCCACACCTCCTTTATGGATTACTCTCTTGGGGTTTTGCAAACAAAACCGACATACACCAACTGTCAGTTATGCAAAATAGAATTTTAAAAATCATGACCAACAGCCCTCTTCGAACCTCAATTAACAAGTTGTACAAAAAAACTAACATTCTCAAATTACATGACATGCACAACATGGAATTGGCAAAATTTGCGTTTCAGTTCGTACACAAAAGACTGCCTCCGGCTTTCGACAACTTTTTCACTTTCACTTCATTAATACATAAACATGCAACAAGAGGTGCCACAACACAAAAATTTTTCGTTCCCCAAGTTTCTTCAAGCCGAGCCCAAAATACACTCAGATACAAGTGCACCACAGTTTGGAATAAACTACCCAACAAATTAACTGACAAAAAAACTGGATTAAAAGCTTTCATGAAAAACAGCAAATCTTTAATACTGGAAACATACACATGAGTCATGACTGTCATTCTGCAAATTCCCAAGATTAGCTGTTCATTTGGCATGCACCACACCACGTGGTGCATTATTTACATTCCACGGGGTGTTATGGTCTTGATTACTTACGCGACCCAACTACCGCTTCCTAATTATCCCTCCAGACAGGTGTGCGATTACTGCCTGAAGAAATGCAAACTGAACTACTGTTATGTCGTATTTTCACATGTGTTCATGTTTATTATTTACTAGATGCATTTAAAACGGTTGTCACGCAGTGCTTACTTTATATTTTTTCTTCTTGTGTTTACAATTTGTACTAAAAATTCACCATCAAATAGATAGGGTCAGCTTTTAAAAAATAGCCAATTGTGGTTCCTGCTGCACCCTTTTTGTTTCCACCCTTATTTCACACGTTTACCTACATGTCATCTGAAAATTAGATTTTACATATTCTTCGCCAGAAGGAGGACCTGTATTTAGCGTTTGAGGGAAACAACAAGCGTATATAGGCTATGTCACATATTAAAAGGTATGTTATGATCTTTGTTGGAAAAAACGTCTTTTTTCTGTTAACCGATTGGTAGGGCGCATTTAACAAAACACATCAAACTGTCAAAAGATTAAAAAAACATGAACTGTCACTTTGCACATAACACTAGCGATATTTTCTGGCGATAATTCTTCGTTGAAAAATCGGAACAGACATTCAGGTAAAAGATTGAACTCAATTTAGTTTGTTTCATTATGTGATAGAAAGTTTCATTTAATTTTTGTTCGGTTTAAACATATTCTTTTGCCTTTCCTTTTCAGAATGTTGTTACACGTATTACCCCAAGGCATGCTACGATTCATCCGTGACTGGAATAAATGGAGACGGTAAATTATTGATTTGTTGAAATCGAATTGTCGGGTTCCAAAAAAAGTTTGCGCGCGAATTTAAAATCAAACATTAGATTCAAAAACATTGCTCACTTGGCGTACTAGTTTAAATCCTGACACGCTTATGTAGTCAGAAAACACGGATTAGAACAGAAAGAAAACCAGAATGACAAGAAAGGTGGAAGATCGGAAAGAATAAAACAAAGAGGGCTTAAGTAAACCATTGCGGTTTTATATATACGAAGTTTAAACATGATTTGCCAATCTACCAAATCAAACCATTGGACTATTTGACTACTTTTTGTAAATAATCCTTGTTTGTGTTATTAGGAACTCTAGACGTTTGCAGACTTAAAAACATCGAAAGTTGGAATTCTGTAAATACAAATTATTCCAAATATTCAATCTCAGAAAACTGGACAGAGTCTGAAGGTAGGTATAAATTATAAATTTACCACGCTCTTCTCACGAACGTTTTTTTACGTTAAATGGTTTTCTTATTACATGTTTGTTTGATGAATTTTTTACTAATTAAAGTTTACGTCCATGGATTTAGTTTGTTTTGGTTTCAAGCATGGCATTTTCAGGTTCATGAGATGTGCAATTTCATAAACTAGAGTGAAGTGTAACCGTAACCAATTCAGCTTATAAATTATAATCAGGGCCTTTTAGATAAAGATTACTGGTTAGGGTAAAAAAATTGCGATGCAGACTTTGTACACCTACATAAACAAGTTATCCGAAAAATTGTTGCAGATGGAACTTTAAGGATGGATTTTCGAGTAAGCCTGTGTGATTCTGTAGTACAAGGAAGAATCAATGGTAAGAAAACCGTCAAAATAATAAGAGTTAACACCAGTGTTAACGAAGCGTGTCATTTTTTGTTGCTTGTTTTGTAGAATGTCCCAAAGTGACTGGTTTTATCCGGAAATCCCAATGTCCAAAGACCCACAGATGTGAGAAAGGTTAGAAAATTGTAAATATGTTGCATGCTATCAGTACATCACAAATGCATGAGGTCGACTATGCAGTGGCGTAGACAGCCAACAATTTTGAGAGGGGCCAAATAATTTCTGGTCCAATACCGTTTGCGTAAGAGGTATTTTTACCAGGGTTTTCCAAAATCGAATTCGATGGGACCACCAATTAGTCCATTTCATTTACGTATTTCGTGTCTGCAAGAATATAGGCTACATAAACTTTTTTACGACTTACAACTAGCGGACAACAGTCATTATTGAAAATATATATATATTCCTTTATTAATTTAGTTGAAGTTTCTCAATATGCAACTTCAAATATTTGGTAGAGGTCATTGAACCTTTTGCCCCACCATGGCTAATCTAACCACCTCTGTGCCCTTGCGTTGTACTTATTTTCCAATAAAATCGTTTTGAGACAGGTCTGTGATGAACACTTAGTTTAGTTATTTTTTAAAATATTGCGTTAAAGTAAAGCGTTTTGTTTCAGGAAATCTTAACAGGAAACGAAAATCGATTATTGAGCCTCTACCTGAAACTACCATCGTTTGCACAGGCTAGTAAAAATCAAAATGTTTAGCATGCAGCATCATACACTTGCTAAAACACTATGCGCAAATAAATTATTCTGGGGACATTTGCATTACTGTGATATTTTCTGGTAAGAAACTTCTTTTTCAGCTAATTATATTAAAAGAAACCTAAATTGCAATGGAATGGAAGCTTTAGGTTATGTAAACGTTACCCCCTATGCCACAGTATACTTTAATGTTGCGATTTTTTAAAGATTTGTCAAAATCAATATGTCTCTATTTTTCTCTGTTCACTAAAATAACCTTACTGAACTGTAACATGATTATCACAGCAGTTCCATACATGCATTGGACAAAAAAATACATTATTCTGTATCGTACCAATAGTGTTCGTAATTTTTTCTCTCTTTGGTTTTTAGATTCCACGATTGGAACATCGAGTAACGGTAGGAAGAACTACATTTTGTAACGTTTAAATAGAAACATTTTTAAATCTCCTAAGCAAAATTGTTAATTTGAAATATAAATTACTTACCAACTAGTTGCCAGATACCACATAATTTCCAACAGCCCTAAATGTATGGGTTTGGCCATTTTCCTGTGTGTATGTTGTTTTCAACCAAACGTTCGGGCATAAACGGGCTTCTAGTCGCGTTTGGGCCGAGTTCGGTATCGAACAAAGTCATAAATGCTAAAACAGTCTTGTACCGTTGGCGTAATAGTTGCAATAAAAAAGACGTAGTAATAAATTATAGACTAATTTTAATAAGTTACTGCCTCGTGGGAAAATCAGGGCGCACAAATAAATCATTCAGGCCTTTAGTCCGCAAAGTTGAAATATTATTGCTGACAACATCTACAACAGAAAATCTATTTTAAGATCTCTCACTCGGAAACTCAAGTCGCATGAAGGTTGACATCATATTTGTGGTTGATGAGTCTGGCAGCGTTGGCGACTCCAATTACGAAAAGGCGTTGAAATGGATAAACAACGTTACGAAAGGCTTTGAGTAAGAAACCTAAGCATAAAGCCTATCCACTGACGTACAAATCTAATGCTAAAATATTATTAATTAGGAGAATACATGACACCCCTTGGAAGTAACAAACTTTAAACTTACAAATCACCTAGTAAGTCTCATCAGTTATAAAGCAAATGTGCGCAGGTTTAAGCACATGAAAAACGTTAGGTGATTCGTCCTCATAATTTTTTAAGAAATATATACATCGCATTAACAGCACTATCAATATCAGCAGTGTATGGTTCAAATAGACTCTTTTGAGGTAATTTAAAAAAACACACATCTAAAACGGTTTTGGGAAATAAGCTTGAAAATTAGTCGTGGAGGTTAATTGTATCTTGCAAGACTGTTATTGGGTGAACGATAGAAATTTGAGTACATGTTGTCTAATGCCGGTTACATGTTGCTGAGTTGCAAATGGAATTGGTTAATTTCCTCCTATTGTAGGTCATCAATCAATGTGGGTGATGTAAGAGTTGGAATGGTTAACTATGATGACAATGCTCGATTGTCGATTCCGTACGTAAACAGAAGCGCTGAATTGTTATACGGTGGGTATCATTAAGGATAATTATCACTGTTTATGTGACAAAGCAATTTTCTCACAGAACTTTTGTTTGAGTAAAGAAATAATTATGCCGTTATGGCTAAATAAACCATATTTTTTCTAAAATGTACTAATTGATTAATCCTTTATACTAAAAACTATTTTTAATTTTTTGCACTCTCAAAAATAGGTGAGTATGAAACTAACTTCTCAAGATTGGTTATACTTTTGTTGTAGGCAATATTGCCTTCTTTTTTAAACATAGTGTTTGACTTTTCCCAAAAGTGAAATAGAACGCCAAAATTGTTACAGTGGCACTATTTGACTTGGGTTATGAAAGCAACGGTTTAGAAATAATTTGATAGTTGCCTTTATTCATATATGCTTTGAATGTTTTTGAGGAATTGGTGTTGAACACTTCATACGCGGGTGGTGGTACCAATACCTACACTGGAATTGAAAAGGCAGTCAAAGAGTTTAAGGCCGCTCGAACTGACAACAACATTCCACGCCTCATGATTGTGATGACAGATGGCCAATCTGGTTTTCAAAGCCAGGTTAACTCATCAGCAAGAAATGCAAGGTTGTCGAAAAACTCCCGTAAAACAGCTTTCGTTTAGGTTTCCTAATTTTTTGCGTATGTTTTAATATTTCGCTTTAGTATTTGTAGACTAGCAAAATTAATAATATAATCTTGTGTCTCAAATACAAGAAAATATCATAAGATTTAAAGGCTATGTCAATTGCGACACCAGAAGTATTGCCGTCTTTTTTCATAGTGTAACCATTAAATACAGCAGAGTTGTAAGTCGGGTCAAGGTTTTCGGGCCGGATTCGGACCAGGTTCGGTTTCGGCCTGGGTTCGGCTTAGTTTTTTTTAACAAACAGGCCTTAATTCGGTCCCGACAAAACGTCTGGATTTACGTTACTGTCTGTTGGTAAACAAAGTCATAATGCACATGGACATTATAATAAACCGTTTCGTCCAATAAAACTTGAAATCCAGAACCTTCCTCAGTTCAAAACATATATTCAAACAAGAAGTTTGTTAAACAGGGCGGCCAACATCACAATCGTATCGGTTGGAATTGGACCAAACATTAATGATAATGAACTTCTAACAATCGCTGGAGTGAAAGAACACGTTTTAATAGTCAGCAACTTTGAAGCCCTAAGGGAAATTCTCAGCAAACTGACCACTGTTATAATGCAAACAGCTTCATTTCAAGTTGAAGGTAAGGTGTTTTTGTTATGAGGTGCAAACCGAGTACGAACTAGGTGACCAAGTTTGATCAATTTTTTGTACCTGTCATTTGTTCAGTGCCAAACACCATTTGGACTCTTGGCGGTCCCAAAAGATTTTTTTCATTGGCACGTTAGTATGTGGACAGCTAGCTACCGTATAGATCAAGTCAGCCACAATCATAAATTTTAACAGCAAGTATGCAAACATATACAATGACACGCTGGTATAGTGAAAATAACATTAACTATTTATCAGAAGCAGCGCAAGTGACAGATAAAAGCTACATTCGTCAATAGTAGCATAACTGCGATTAGATCATCTTTACCTCATAACCAATTTGTTGTAATTAAATAATGCTTGGATAACACCATCTTTTCTTGTAAGGATCTCCAACTTAAATAGGTTTTGAGTTAATTGTTTTAAAACAGACCAATATTAAGATAAAATAGAAACTTTAGATCGTGCAACTGGGACGCCCATGCAAATGTGATTTGTGATAAGCAATCTATTTTTTCACTGTTTACTAAAATAACCTCAATGGCCTGTAACAGGGTTATCATTGCAGCTGT
Source organism: Phallusia mammillata (assembly GCF_965637545.1). Lineage (NCBI taxonomy): Eukaryota > Metazoa > Chordata > Ascidiacea > Phlebobranchia > Ascidiidae > Phallusia > Phallusia mammillata. Next base: position 7,805,177 of record NC_137254.1, on the reverse strand, counting down.
GTACATGCATTGGACAAAACATGAGTTGTTCTGTATAGTACCACAATAATTGTGTTCGTAATGTTTCTCTTATTGTTTGTTTAGATTCAACGAATGGAACAAAATACAACGGTAGGAAGAACTACACTTATTAAAGTTAACATAGAAATAACTTTTAACCTTGGCGGATGAAAACAATAAATTTCTTAGATGTGTTATAATTTTTGTTTCATTTTATATTTGCTTTTAATTTCGAAACCAATGTTGTTTTGAGTTTGAAACCAGAAGTCAGAAGCTCTAAAACAACCTGAAACACGTCAGTAAATTGAATCTAATGCATTTGTAGTCACTGGGTAGAACGATCACCCTACTTAACCATTAGAAATAGGTTCTATGTTTATTTCATTTTTATCGTGGGTAGTAGGTAATGATTTACACCGAATCCTATTATCCGGTTACTAATTTCGGACACCAAATGATTTTAAGAACCGAATCCTTCCGATTTGATACTCTAAGTTGCTCATTCCTATGTACCAAATTCCGTTTTTTTTCTGCCCGCCATACTGTTAGTGTTGTGATTCATTACTAATGTGTTTTTACGACCTATTGAAATAAGTTACTTCAATTGGTTTACCTATTATGATGATTTCAATCCTATAATGGTAATAACCCACACATGTATTTTTAAAGTTTTCATGTTCATATGACTTTTGTAGGGCCAAGATGCGGCCCAGGGAATGGTCAAGCATACTGCACTGATAACTGCTCCAACATTATTCGTAAGTACGCTTGTGTAGAAATTGCTCATTTGGAACTATGTCGCATGCCAGCTCATTTAGATCGCAACATCATCTCATTATATGGAGAATTGAGCTTACCAATTTACACTTTTCTTTAAGTTAAATTGAATGCAAGTTGCCGTTTGTTCAATACGACAACGTACAACATTTTCACTGTGCTTGCTATTTATACATTAAATTTCTACTTGTGTATACATAAACACATTAATGTAAACCGTAGAACCTCTGGCCTATTAGAGGCGTCAAAGGGTCGGTGAAAAAAAACAATCAAAACAATTGAATGTCTGACATTAAGTCTAATGAATGCACCTGTTTGTCGGAATAAATGTCAAACAATACGATAGTTGTGCATTTACTGTATAAAAAGGGTTGTTTTTGGTTTGTTGCAGATCCAGAGTGTGCGAGGTTTTTCGATATACCAGCAGCAGAGAATTTTTGCAAGAAACATGTCAAAACAATGCTTGCAGGTTTTCTATTTTCCGATGGCATAGGTAAGAATCGCACACGATCTCATACCTTACCCAATAATTTGCAATTTGCAAATATATTTTTTGCAGAATTCGAATTTAGCGATCCAGAAACTTGTCCAGAATCAGGTAAATTTAGGTTTGCATCATTTGTTTTCAAAACTAAATCTGCGACTTCCATAACCCAGATTTTCAGTGGTTCTTATCTTTTTAAAACCAGGGGTTTGACCAGGGTTTCTTAGGCAGGAGATCAGAGGCCCACTGTGAGAAATTTCACCTAGTTTCGACCCAATCATGCAGTTCAGGTCCAACTCCTCAAAGTCGTTCGAGAACGGTTGTCAAAAGTAGCCGACTTAAACAAATCGCTTTCTTTATGTTTTTCGCTTTTTGTATGTTTTTAAGTCCATTATTGGTTTATCGGAAAATTTAGAAATTGTGGTTCTGGCCAATCCCTAACATTGTGGCTGTTTCAAGCGGGAAGTTTGCTTGAGCATCGGTCAACGTTTAGGTTGTTTTAGAACGTGTTTTTATTCAGATCCCATTTTTATCCATGCAAGCAGCAGATACTATATAGAGTTTTAACATGTTTTTTGAGAATCCTAGAAAAGTGAAAGTAATTATAATGGGTGAAAGTTGAAACCCCTGTATTTCAAATTCGATTATACCCAAATCTTGGTTTGTAAACTATTGGTTTCCTTTCGTTCCACGTGGGCTGTGAGTGCTAGAATTATAGGATATTCAAGTATTTAACTGTGCACTGGATCATCTTTTAAAAGTGTTGGATTTGTTAAATGTTTTACAGAAACTTTGGGAGTTCATAAAACTACAATTACACCAGAGTTGGAAGATCATGAAAATACAGATCCACCACAGTTGGAAGTTCAGGAAACCACAGTTTCCCCGCAGTTGGAAGTTAAGAAACCGACTGACGGGAGTGGATTAGATAACCTCGAATGCGTAATTGAGGAGTTTGGCCGGAATCATCCCGATACCAACGGAACTACCTACAACCTGTCAGATGCCCAGTTACGTGTCGTGGTTACCAACATTGACGAGGAGACGTACAACTCAATTATTCACCTTTAATCAACTCACATCGACTTCACGCTACAAACAATTAACGTTAGTCGAAACGTTGTTGCTGTGTTTATCTACAAGATAAACCAAACCAAAACTTTAGATACCGAATCATCCAGTCGGAGTTCACTCGCTATAACGCGGTACATTGCTATAGATAACTCATCGTTTATTGTTATTGCTGGCTGGAATGCCAATAGCTTCCTGCCTGCATCCAACTGCACTGCAGTAAGCGATCAGTTGCCAGGAAACGCAAGCTTTGTCGTAACCCCACCATCGACACAACCAGTCTGCAAGCAGATCGAAGAAGAAATGAAAAACACAAGCAACCTGAGGATCACAAAGCTTCAACACGTCTGTCGCTTCATCGATGCAGCTTTAAGGAAATATTCAGGTTTAGGATGCACCACAATTACCAATGACGTAACGGGTGACGTCACTTGCGTGTGCAACCACCTGACCGTTTTTAGTGTTCTCATGGCAATGGAAACCGTCACTCTCCCTCATGGCGTAAAGGTAACAGCAGTATTGCAAAAAAGGAATTATTTAAGGTTGATGATGTTATTAGGCTGATAAGCTGTTACCAAATCAATTTAGCTTAAAACAAATGTATCAACGTTTCATGTAATGCAGATCACATCTTACACCACTGAAATTGCCTCCATTGTGGCATTGATAATCACAATTGCAATTCTGCATCATTTCAAAGGCGAAAACGATCGGGTTCCAGTTCAAATCAACTTGTCAGTGGCTCTTCTGCTTCTTTACGAAGTGAACATATCCCATGACCTTGTCGTCCTGCATGAAACCTCGTGCATGGTGTTTACTTTGGCTAACCACTGTTGCTTGCTGTCATTAGGTAAGATACATGTAATTTATTAACTAAACGACAATGCAACACCAAGTCTTTTGAAGGCATTAAGCTTGTCGTGTGTCATATTAAGGGGCATGTCGCACTGTGATTTCTATTAATTGTAGCGTGTTCGCTGGTCTCTATGAACCCCTTTAGCGTAACTTTGTCTGTTCATTTTATGTTAATGGCAATACTTTATTTTGGTTAAATAGCAATAACGATATGTCTAAACTATTCCTTTGAACTAAAATCGGACTGAGCTTACTTTAATACAAGTTTGTGTTTCAGGATTCTGGTTTCTAGTGGAAGGCATCCGCCTTCTGATGGCCACCTCATTTCCTTACTCATTCAGAAGCCAAGAACCCGATAAACGTCTCAAGATCTTCATTGTGGTGGGCTGGATTGTTCCGGCTTTAATCGTGATGCCATCTGCGGGTGTGGGGTTTCACTATGATATTTATATGAAGCCCCAGCCATTCTACGAACAGTGTCACTGTCATTCAAACCAGTCTTCATCTATTCCCAAGTATGACAGATGCTGGTTGGATCCCGGCACTCCGATCTTTTACTCAACGGTAGTCGCTCCTCTTGCTCTCGTGCTCTTCGTCAACTTGATCATCATCGTGAAAACGACTCATGTGATTTTTAACTGAACAGAGGTGAGGATGGAACGAAAGACGCATTGAGAGCAGCAAAATCGTTCATTGTCTTTTTCTTCATGCTTGGTGTGACATGGAGTTTGGCGTTTTTCACAGGTGTGTTCAATATTTTGAAACACTGCCTGTTGTCTAAACTGATTTTCGAGGGTGCAGCAAAATATTCGTTTTTTGCAGAGTCAAATTTTGACCTCGTGTTTAAGGCTTTATGGCAGCGCTATAACTTCATTTTGATGCGCTTGGAAGATAAGCAGTCTTTCACACAAATTGTACCATCTTGGAACAACGTTTTTAGCCGTTAGAATGTACCTTGCATCTAGTTTGCTAGTTGGAAGTTTTTTATTGTTTTTCTTTATTGTATTTTTTGACAATCAGGCGGCAGTCCGAGGACTGAAAATGGTCCTTTGTCGTTCACGGGATTCGAACCCAGGATACTCCCGGGGACAAAACCCGATCAGGTTAGCAGTTAATTCACTTTAAAAGCTTGAATGGTTTATTAATTTAGTTCAACGCCATTTTACACAAACAAAAATTTCCTCTTTGTAGTGGAATGAATTGAATACGATGGGCAGTAAGTCTGTCATATAAACCATACTTTGCATGTTTAATATAGTACGATATTTTCGGTCTTTTAATGAAGATTTGAGTCAACAGATTCAAATAATAACTAAGATCATGAAGAGTGGCAATGCCTTTATAGGGATATTTCCGTTTTTGTATAATTTGCATTGTCGTTGGACATTTCAGTCAATTTGTGTTATTCTCATTGTTTATTTTTATCAAGCAAACAATTGAAGTTTGCGAAATGTTCTTTTGTAGTGACTTCTTTTGATGTGTGCGAAACCAATGTAAATGACGCACGCTTTTGTTACATCTAATCATACATTTCAAATTAACCACTTTAAGTGGGGTTTTGAATTGTACTCTTACAAACGTCCTTGATTCTAATCATTTTAACTAAGCTGTGCCCAAACATTTACTTTTACCATCTCAGAATTACACGATTTCTGTGTTTTGTAATTTTCTTTTTGCGAAAACAATTGAACATTTTTTGTTAAACTTGTGATGTAGCTTAATCCATTTGAATTAATTTGCATTGTTACTTCATAGAATTATCATTGTTGAACAAGTTTGCAGAACAGTAAGGGAACCGAAAAAAAATGCTACTCAGTCATACGTCCTGTTATTTGAATGATACTTAAATTGTACTGAATGTATTCTGCCGTAGGATCGGAACCTGACGGCACGAACCCGCCGGGGTACAGCCGGTTGCAAAAATTTTAACGTAGTTAAGGAAATTATGCGTTTGTATATAGTGCATTTCTGTTTATCTGTGACTTAGTTTGCATATTTCTACATTTGCCGACTCGTACTGTCCCTATATCACAGTTTTGTAATGACACAAACCATTTTTTTACCTTTTGAGAAGCATTTTTCAACAAAGTATTAAAACTCATTACAATCCAAAGCGTAGAGACAAGTTTTCCACAGTTGCATTTTTTTTAAATATGACGAGTTTTGCCCACTAACCTGTCAACGTTCAAACCATGCTCCTTCTCCAACAAAGTTCTCTAAAAAAACAAGCATGACTTTATAACTATGAACACATAAAAAGTAACATAGTGGGCTCCCTAACTATTTGCTGCTGTTAATAGTGTTACGAAATTTTGAACATTGTTTTGTGTTCAAGGGTACATTTAAAATCTACAGGATCGTTTGGATCACTTGGATTGCTTGGTGCATTATTATCACCGCTTGGCGCACCGTTATAACCTTTGCTGCACCTTAATATCGCTTGGTGCACCTTTATGCCACTTGGCGCACCTTTATATTGCTAGGTAAAGTAAAATGAAGTTGCACCGAGCGATATAATGGTGCACCAAGAGATACAAAAGTGCACAAAACGATGCTAAGGGGCACCAAGCAATATGAAGGTGCACCAAGCGATCCAAGTGATCTAAGCGATACTGTATATTTTAGATGCACTGTTGTGTTTAATGCAAATAATAATATATATATTTGCTGTGACACGTGTACTGCAGTTACACTGTTGTGTCGATAGGTTCATCCTAATTAAAAAAGTTACCAGTTATAGCAAAACCGTTGGCAACAGCATGAGGGAGAGAGAGAGAGAGAGAGAGAGAGAGAGAGGGAGATGGGCTGATTTTGCTTGGTGAAAAGAAAACATTGCAAAACCATTGCACCAAAACAATTGGTAGATATTAGTTGAATGCGCTGCAGCTACACGGTATTATAAGGCGCTATATGACTGGGGCTCACAAGAAAGTCGCATTCTGGGTAAACAATACTGGGGGAACGCCGATGCGACCACTCAAATGGGGCCAAAACTAACCATCCTGGTTAGGGAAAGAGGTAGGGTTGGCATGTGTATATGCCCGAGGCATACCAGATGGAAAATATTTTCACAAAACTTCGGATAACTTAAAAAATCGTGTTGCTTGCAATGCACACATTCACAGAAAACTAGAACTGTTATCGTTATTGAGTTTAGTTTGTTTTGTCAGTTGTAACAGCGCAAAAATAGTTGCAAAATACAGAGCTATTAAAAAGCCCAAGGTATAAGGCTTCTACCACCAAAAGTAAACATTACCTATATTTAACATTGCTGAAACAAGGACTTAGCAAAATTACCTAAGTACATTTTCGTTTTATGATTATGTAGTAAAACGGCAGACTTTTTTTCCAAAAAAATTGAATTCATGAATCAGTCAAATTTATGATATTTTTGTCGGATATGGGGGATAACACAATTTTCACAAAATATATTGCAATTTTAACCAATGATTACATGACAAAAAAAATATTTATATTTGAAAGTGTTAATAAGTTTAGTTAAATTAGTTTCTTGTTTGCTGACATTACAGCCTATTGTAAAACGCAAAAAAAACGACAGCATCAAATAATAACACGATTTAAAAATGTCTAATGCAAAAAAGTCAATAGTTTCTTTGTGCTTCAACCAGTGCACATTTGATTCAATATGCACAGTTCTTGTACTAGAAAAAACGATACACAAAATGATCGCTAGAGACAGCAGAGAAACAGTACAACCAAGACAGTACAAATAACCGTAACCGTACTAAATACTGGCTGGAAAAATCTTAGTAACATTATTTCTAAACAGCGGTTTCAAATGTTTTTTCTAGTAAAAGTTTCCATTAATAAGTTTTCCACCTAAATTGACCCCTCCGTCAAATTTACATAGCATTTTGGCAAACTACATTTGTTGAACAGCAATGATTCTTCCAAATTGATTCCAAAAATTGTTGATGTGATAAAACGTTTGCATTTGTGTGGTACTTTGTTAAAGTCACAAAAAGAAATATTGAGCATTTGCGGATCCTTTGTATATTATAGAACTTTAGGTTGAGAACAAAAAATATTTCCGGTTTTAGCTTTAAAATCGTTATCACCTGTTTTCGCATTTCGCTTCAAATTAAGCTCATCTTTACACCAGTGGAACGACATGGTAAAATGAAAAACAACATTTCCAAAACGCAAGATGATAGACATCAATATGGAGAAACGTGTTGCAAAAGTGGTTTTATTATTTAATCTGTATCGAATCATTGAATTTTTTTGAGTTTCGTTCGCTTGGTGATAAAAACACCACGACAAAAATGCATTAAAACAACCACCAAGCCGGAAAACAGGGAATAATACGTTATGGAGCAAAAACTTACAGATCATAATTGGTGGAAAATGACTGAACGCGCTGCAGTTACCACGTTTTGAAAAGCGTTAGTATGGAAAGCTCAAAACATGCATGTTTGAAAAAAGAACGCTACATTCACCATTCGTCTCTGATTGTATGCCCTGAGTCATATTGTGGTCAATTGCTTCCTGTATTGCATAAACGTGCAAGCTTCGGAGGTCGCCGCTGAACAACTGATTGTGTCTGAATTCCTTCGTGTACGCGCAACAACTGGTCACAGTGACCCAGTTGAGGTATTTTTGTTGTGGAGGTACAGCTAGCATAGAAAGATTATTTGGTTGGTTTTCTTTGTTTATAACACAAGGTTTATTATTTAACTAGTGGTTTGTTGAGATTAAGTTATGCCCGCAATATAACTACACTTGTAAATAAAGCAAACTAAGCGGAAATTAATGTTACATGTTTAGGTTTTCCACAAAGTTAAAAAGAATCGGCGTGAAAATGTTTTTTTTTTTTGATACGTGTGTTAGTACTAGGCCGATTTTATTGACTTTTTACACATCTTTCATTACACATCATATTTCTGCAGAAATATATTGGCTTGTTTGTTCCTCGTTAGAGTCTTCGAAACCGCGAATGTTTACCAATACTACATACTTGTTTAGAAGTGTAATTTCGTTTATTGTTAAGAACACATGTTTGTTGCGCATACACACTTGTGCACCGTCATATAATTTATTTCTGCATGTTTTAGATACGATCTTATGTGCCTAATTGGGATAGTTAATCATAACGATACATAGTTTTTAGAATCGTACTTGCTTAAGCATGTAATTTGTTTAGTAGTGGACGATTCAGCCATTTTGCCTGTACCTGTAAAACATGTCCGACCAGTTTGTGACCAATATAGACGACGCTTGTAATAGGACAAGCAAGGAAAGGAAATTGTCACACAACTGACTGCCACATAGCTAAGTTAGTTGATGCCGGTTAGCTAACTTCAGTTGATAATTTCCAGATAGTCACATTATTGTTTGTTCTTTTCCATTGCAAGGCCAATGAGTAAATTCGAAAACGTTGTAATGCGCTAAAGAAAATGTCTCTTGCCAATTTATTTACAATTTAATTTGTGTATTGGGATTCAATAGAATGCATTTCTTTTTTCTTGATTTTTTATAGTGCTTCGCATTTCAATCATTACTTCGGTGCAAGTAATGTGCGGTATGTTCAGCTACATGTTATTTGTAGTATGACATAAATATATATTCAAACAATTTTAAACTTAAGATACCTTCGCATTCAACAGATGAGCGCAAAACATCTAGAATTTGTGCAAAATTGTGCAAATCCCAACATCTGGCATCAGCTGAAAATATAGTATTCCTAAATCGGACAAAACATTTTTTATCATAAATAAAAAACGAATTTGAAGAGAAATGACAACTCCGGATTTGGACTCAAAGCAAAGTGATATTTGTTATCGAAGGCTTATTGAAGGTGTAAATGTAAAACGACATATGCCGACACCCAGCATTGAGAAACTTCATCGGTGTAAAGTTTGTGAAAAAACCTTTGCCCAAAGTGGGAATTTGAAAAAACATTTTTTGACCCACACTAAAGAGAGACCTCACCGATGTGATGTTTGTGATAAAACATTCACCCAGTCTTCACATCTAAAAATACACTTGTTGACTCACACTAAAAAGAAGCCACATCGATGTGTTATTTGTGAAAAAAGATTTGCTCGTGGTGGATATTTGAAAACACACGTGTTGACTCACACCAAAGAGAAACCTCATCGATGTGATGTTTGTGAAAAGGGGTTTGCTCGCATGGGAGATTTAAAAACACACATGTTGACACACACTAAAGAGAAACATCATCGATGTGATGTTTGTGAAAAGGGATTTGCTCGTATGGGAGATTTGAAAACACACATGTTGACTCACACCAAAGAGAAATCTTATCGATGTGATATTTGTGAAAAGACGTTTGCTCGTTTGGGAGATGTAAAAACACACATGTTAACTCACACCAAAGAGAAACATCATCGGTGTGATGTTTGTGAAAAGGGGTTTGCTCGTATGGGAGATTTAAAAACACACATGCTGACTCACACCAAAGAGAAAAAACATCGATGTGATGTTTGTGAAAAGGGGTTTGCACGTAAGGGATATTTAAAAACACACACGTTGACTCACACCAAAGAGAAACATCATCGATGTGATACTTGTGGTAAAAGATTTACCCAAAGTGGAAGTTTGAAAGCACACATGTTGACTCACACCAAAGAGAAACCACATGGATGTGATATTTGTGATAAAAGATTTACCCAAAGGGGAACTTTAAAAAGACACATGTTGACTCACAATAAATAGAAGGTCCATCAATGTGATGTTTATGAAAAGCCATTCAATGCCATTTCAAATTTGAAAATACACTTGTTGAGTCACAAAAAATACCAGTGTGAAAAAAGGGTGACTTTGTGTAGAGTTAACGTTGTTCACCAAACTATTCAAACCTACTGGAAGTTAATTAAGAAATTTGGGGCCAGGGCATGGGGTATCCGATTGCTTTACATTAGGAATTTCTTCACAATATCACAAAAACACTTGGGTCCCATCACGCAATCTTTTGCCTTACAAATCGTTTGAAAATGTTTCATTAAAACCAATAGCAACTAAGGATGACGTTGCTTATTTTCACAGACACAAATAAAAAACAGGATCGGTTAAACATGGTGGTAGGCTTCAGCATTGTGGATTTTTTCGTATGTGCTGTTTTGTATTTCAAGTGTTCGAAAATAAAGAAGATTTTTACTTGGATTGAACAATAACGAACACGTTGTATTTAAAGTACTTTAATTTCTGTATAGAATTTGTATCACGTAAGGTGAGCAGGCTGCAGTCCTTTGAAGTATTCCCTACATGCAAATTTAACATGGTGTAGCGGCCGTAATTCATTCGAAATCTGTGCATCCTGGATCTGCACCGACCACCGCACTAGGGGGTTTCCTAAGTTGTTTCAAACGGAACACTATCTGCCTGAAAGATACAAATCTTACCCTGTGGCACAACAGCATTGATTCTCTGTTAAACGAACAGAAACGTGTCGCAATCGGCAACAATACGCACATTCACTATGGCCGATAAACTTACACCAAGAAATATGTCACGTTAAGAAATTCAATACTTTCATACACAAACAGTATTACGACGTATAACTCATACAATTTACACATTCAAATTACGTACCAACTTGTTAGGAGTCCAGGACCGAATTACAGGCACTTTGACGGACTACGACGTTTCAGCATTTTTGTAACTTTAATTTTCATGTTTTTATAGCTACACATAAAACACTAATGTTAAACATAAATATTTTCAAAAACTAAATTGGATCAACCACAAACTGTGACTGCTCAAAAGTCTGCTCACAGCGCATTAAGAAATTGTAAAACGTGGTCAGCACAAGATTGCACCACTAATGACATCATACGCATTGTTGTGTTTGGAGATTTTTTAACCAATCATGACAGACGCTTTGTTACGTCATAGTCAATGAAATCAGATCACTGACATGAACTAGGAACAGGGAAAGAAAGTTTTTACAATCGACTATTTACAATCGAAAACAACTTTTCGCCCGCCTTGCAAATCAGGCACAACTTAGCAATTGACCTTTTCAAATCCCAAGTTTTGGTTTTGACCAGTACGGTGCGTACTGATCCATCCTCTGCAGGGTAGGTACGACTCTCCCCGTCAGCCATTTGCCTCGCGGGACGGAGTTGTCCGCGAGAAGAACAAGATCATCATGCGCTTTGGAACAGTCCATTTTTGCCGAACTTGTAAAGTCGGCAGGTACTCGTTGACCCATCTAGACCAGAATTGATTGGCTAGGTATTGTACCTGGCGCCAACGACGTCTAACGTATTGTCCTACTTATCGAAAACCCCTGCCGGTGGTGTATCACAATGCCCAAGCAACACCAGATGAGTTGGCGTTAACGGTTCGCCACTTTCTGTATCCATAGTAACTGGAGTTAGTGGTCGAGAGTTCAGTATCGCTTTCACTTCAACCATAAAGGTGATAAGGGTTTCATCATTTGGCGTTTGTCCACACCTGAGAGCTCTTAGTATTTTCCGCACAGACCGAATGAGCCGCCCCCAAACTCCAACCATGTGACTTGCAGTAGGCGGATTTGACCCATCCAATGTCACGCTGCCTGAGGCAATCATAAATCTGCGCTTGATTCCAAGCCTTCAACGAGTCGCGCAAAACTCGATTAGCTCCAATAAAGTTGGTTCCATGTCGCTGAAGATCTTCTTCGGTTTTCTTCGGCGACAGATGAATCTCCGTAAGGCGTCAATGCAATTTCAATGTGCACAGCACGAACTGTCAGACACGTAAATATATATCCGTAGCGCTTGACATCGCTCCTCTCTTGCATCTCCAACAAAAGCCCAAAGTAATCCACCCCAACGTACGTGAATGGAGGCTCTTCTGGCGCTATTCGCTCTCGTGATAAGTTTGCCATCATCTGTTGGCCGATGGGTGCGACAAAATATGCATTGTCCCAAGACACGCATTACTGCCACTCCACCACGAACAACCTAGTACTTTTGTCGTAGCGATGTCCATGTAAGACCCATGCCAGAGTGCTGAACGGTATTGTGATGATCCTCGATTATCAGATTTGTCACGTGGTGTTTGGTTGGCAGAATTACCGGATGCTTGAAATCACATGCCACAGGTACACAATGCAAGGACCTCCAACACGAAAAACGCCATCAACCAAAATGGAATTCAGCCTCTGCAAAGACCTTCCAGGTTTAATCTGACTTGATACACGCTTGTTCAAAGCATACTAAGGATCGTGCTGTAAAAGTGCACGATTTTTCTTCAGCAAACTCTTGCTTCTGAACGTACTTGATCAATGCAAGCTCTGCCTTTTGCAGTTCCGCAACGCTTAACGGATCGGTAACTTGTAGCTTCTTATTCATTCGGATGAACTTAACAAACCGTAGTAAATATCCCACAGCCTTCTTCAGTCTTTTTCAGGACGAGTATCAATTGATCAACTGATTTATGCAGTCCAATTTCGGAGAAACAAGATGAACCGCGATTTCCGTTCGCTCTTTCAGCACAAACTCCTCGGGTGGAACGTCTGGAATGAAAGGATTCGTAGGCCATTGATCCTCCGATTTGCGCAAAAACAAGGGTCCAAGTCAAGTCAAGTCAAGTCAAATTTTATTTGCATTGTCACTATACCCAATTGATATTGATGTACAGTTTTATAAAAACAGCAAGGACACCGAAAAAAACCGTTGGTTATCGAGTCAAGTGTCCCGTTATTTGAATGATGCTTGAAATATTGTGGGTGTGTTCTGTCGTAGGATCGCAACCGACCGCACAAACCTGGCAGGGTACGTCCGGTTGCATAAGACGGTGGTTGAACCCGCGGGTTCTGCTGGCCAAATGAAACCCGCCTAAACGGAAATACCAGCGCGGTTCCTCGGAACGTTTCCTGTGATCCCGTAATAGGCAGACCCGGGTGTCCCGAGGACAGTTCGTGGCGATGGAAGTTGGTTGAAAATTGGCCGTCGCTCATCTCCTCTGCTTTCCTAGCTTGCGTAAATTCGATGGCGGGGATCTCAGATGTTGATCGATGCGGAAGTAGAAGGCGATGACTGTTCTCGTCCCGGTTGGCAGATCTAAAAAAGTCAAATCCTACGGCAGTACTTTGCTCATTTTATGTTTGACTACTTAATTAGATCATGTGTCTGATTGACAAAGCAAACATAAAAAAAAACGCTAACAACAAAAACACACTGAGATAAAACTATAGGAAGGGAATGGGAGACAAAAAATCGGAATATGTGCAAAAGAAAACAAGACTGTGAATTAATTGATCTGGTGGGATTGGGAGCCTGGACTTCGAGGTGTATTAGTTGGAGATTGGTGGTATTGCATCAGAAGATGCGAACGGTATTTTTTTTACAAAGGAGGAGCGTGAGAGCGACTTTGTGACGTGTGGTTCCTTCCCATACTTTTGGACCGCGATAGCAAATTGACCTTGAGCCTATCGTGGTGCTTACATGGGGATGAAAGTAATTCTGGCTGTCAGCCCTTCTGGTGTTGTGACAATGAACTGACGAAATAGGTATAAACAGGGTATTTTATGTGGAAGATAGTGCTCCAGAATGAAACGCGTGCAACAGTTTGGCTAACTCTAGTTTATAAATATCTCTAATTTTCAGAAGGTGCGTATGGTAATATATAGGGGTGGCGCGACATCGGTAGGTGCTGCGGGTGATGGCTCGCAGGATTTTGTTGTGTTTAATGTTAAGGTTTTGTAGTGATGCTGAGCAGGCACTGCCCCAAGCGGCGATGGCATATTGCAGATGGGAGTATGCAAATGAGTAATAAATTATTCGGAGATACTTTTTTCCAACGTAATCGCGCAGCTTATACACAATACCGCAAGCTTGAGCCAATTTTCTTTCATATGCGTTATATTGTATTTCCAATTTAACTGATCGTCGATATATACTTCAAAGTATTTTGTTTTCCGCGATCGCTTTATGTGTTGCGATCCTATGAAAATAAAAGACTTGTCAAGAAGAGAGTGCTCGGAAGGACGAAACAGTAGGTAAGTTGTTTTACTGGTGTTAAGCGATAATTTGTTATATCTCGCCCAATTATCCACTTGCGTGAGTTGCTTATTTACGCTTTCCAGCAGATCAGTCAACGACTCTGATGACATGCATAGGCACGTGTCATCCGCAAATAATTTGGTAGTGAAATGGGATGCATTTGGGAAGTCATTTATATAAAGGGAAACGAGAAGAGGAGCCAATAATAAACCTTGAAGACAACCGCACGTAACGTTTTGAAATTGCGATGTTACATTTGATATGCGTGTGCATTGCCTGCGGTTACTTAAGTAGATATAGAGTAATTGTAAGGGGCTTCCCCGTATTCCATACAGGTGCTCCAACTTCCACAACAAAACCCTGTGATCGACTGTGTCAAACGCTTTTAACAGGTCCAAGAACATAGCGCATGTGTATTTCTTCTGGTCAAGGGCAGCTAACACTCTTTCATGGATGTTGTAGATTGCCAGGGAGGTGGACCGGTTACATCGAAAACCGTATTGGTGAGTTGTTAACATTCTGTTTTTTTTTCAACATAGTCATACAAACGTTGATACATAATTTTTTCAAATATCTTAGCAAAAGGGGATAGCAGTAAAATTGGTCTGTAGTTAGTGCATTCAACTTGCGAGCCTGATTTATGAATGGGCATCACTTTCGCAATTTTAAGTTCACTCGGGTATTCCCCATTTTGTACACACCAGTTGAAAGTCTCTGAGAGCAAAGGTGAAATAATGTTTTTGACCACTTTGATGTATTTACTAGGAATTTCATGACTGGGCACAGATTTACGACTGTCAAGAGTGGATATGTACATCTCCACCTCATCTGGAGTAGTGTCATAGAAGAAGGAAGACGGGTTGGCCGGGCCCTGGAGAGAAAAAAAATATGCTGGTGCAAGTCAATTTCTGGGCCCCCCTTTGAGCACTATTTATGTGCTGATGATCAAGCGTTTAATACAGGGGTTCTTAACCTGGGGTGCACGCACCCCCAAGGGGTGCGAGAACTGTTCCTAGGGGGTGCGGGGATGCTGACCCAAAAAGATTGGTTAGGTCTATTTTATTTAAGCAATTACAGAAGGGGGAGCGAAAATTGGTTAGTGATTTGAAAGGGAGTGCGAAAATTGGTTTGTGATTTGAAAGGGGTGCAGCAAGGAAAAAAGGTTAAGAACCACTGGTTTAATACGTTTATTCGCCAAAAGAACAAACAAAAGCAAGCTAGCCGCACTCATTAAACAGCTTGGACAATAACGTCAAACCTTTACAGTTTTGAAAACCTAAAATTCCTTTTTTTTACTGCATGCACTAAAGCGTTCGTACAGCGAAGTAAACGCTCAAAAGCAAATATTGGTCTTGACATGTACTGTGTTTGCTTTAACCAGGGTTCACCACAAACATTTTTCAGCGACAAGACATGGTATTTCTAAAATCCCAAAATCTGATAATGCGACTGTTAAACTGTATAGTTCAAGGGTCGGCAACCTTTTAGGCGACGCGTGCCAAAGGCTGAATTTTAAGACCATGGCGTGATAAAAACTATAAACAAGCAGTGTAACAGGTTAATATATTACTTCAATATAAACACACAAATCGGTTGGCGTGCCATACATAAAAAACACTTAACGTGACAGTGGTTGCCGCCCCTTGGTATAGTTAATTTCATCTTACGAGCAATGCTTGTATATTACGTCACAAGTAACCTAGGAAGGCAATTGTTTGCGCACAATCAGCACTTGCAGTCTTGTCTGTGACGGGCTTTGAATCAATCATAGGCGTTGTAATCCTATGAAACTAGGCAGTATCAATTCCACATATCGCGACAGGAAAACTTTCGTAGGGAGTAGTTTAATTTTTGAATGTTACAAAGTTATCAATACGATTTCGCAAACCAAAAAATATGTTCGAGGGCCGGATGAAATGACCTAAAAAATATAAAATATATATACTCGGTATACCAACAAAAATACCTACAAATCGCACAGTAAAGTTCTGCTATTGTTTGGTTAAAGCCAACTGAACAGGTTTTCTGGTAAAAAAATTCCTGTTTTTGTTGGTATACCGAGTCAAGCCAAGTCTTTTCACAGCTGAGAAGACTCAAGTGAAGTCAAGCTTTCGAAAAATTGTGACTTAAGTCGAAAATGAGACCCCATTACTTCTAATTTGTTCAAAAATAATAACTGCTTTGACGGTAATTTTCACATAGGTACGTACAGACCAATTAAAAATGTTAATACGAAGGGTCGAAGGCAGCACATTGGCTGTGGTTTGTTTGATTGGTATCACTAAGTTTATGCAGTATAGGTGATAGTGCATCCTGGAACATTTCAAATGAGTGTTTAGGGTGCCTGTATATTACTCCCAATATAACATATTTTTGTTTTAATTTAAGTTGTATCCAAAGACTTTCAGTGTCTGGGGCAATTAGTTTAATATCTGATCTTATGCTATATGCAAAGTGAGTTTTTATATAAATTCCAACTCCTCCTGCACTATGTGGAGTGTCAATATGATGGAAATTATATCCTATAATATCAGTAGCCGTGGTTATAGCCGCCTTTGAAGGTTATTTTAGTCTCATTTACCATAATAATGTCAGGGGATCTTATCATATCAGATAGCCATTGTTCTAGAGCAAGTTTGTTTTTCCTTAGACTGCGAATGTTAATGTGCATTATATACATATCTTTGTTACTAAGTGTATTCAGGGCACAGTTCAAGGATGCACTATCATAGTAATCAGAATGGGTATGATCATTGTTAGCTAATAAGCAGGGTTCATAAGGTTTTTCTGTGGGTGCTATGGCATTTACTAGCTCTAAGTTGCTAACATTGCTAAAGGGTAACCATGACAATAGGCATCTGGTACAAAAGCTATGGCATTTACTAGCTCTAAGTTGCTAACATTGCTAAAGGGTAACCATGACAATAGGCATCTGGTACAAAAGTATGGGGTGATTGTTGGTGAGACTACTTATACATTTGTTACATTTCATGTGGAAGAAAAGTGTTACAACTTTTTGAGTTTAAATATTAATCTTATGCCTTACCATATCTCTGTCACTCCGGATGGCAATGATGTTACTGTTGCCACCCTTTTTTAGAAATGTCACTCCATTTCTAGTCCAGATATGCCGGTACTGATGCTCCTTTTGAACCGGAGACAGCTATTAAATCTCTCACGGTTCTTTTTTGTGAGGCTTTCATTAATAAAAATTTGGTTCAGAGATCAGCAGAGTGTCTGTGCACTCATTCTCAGAATAGGGCAGGCCCTTGAATTCCAAGCAGGGTCTGCAACCATATTGCTCCAGGTCATTCATGTCCTCAGCAGTGGAGATGGTCACTGCTTATAATTCCTTTACGGCCTTCTTTAGTTCCCTATTTTCTGTTCTTAAAGTTTTCAGTTCAATTTCATTGTCTTCAACCTTGGATTTTACCTCCTCATATTTTTGTTGTAGAAAATTCTGGCTATTTCGGATCTCCCTTAGCTCAGTTATTAGCTCTTTTAGGATTGAGTAGGTAGAGGTTTTGCTCTCCCGAACTTCTTCCCTCAGGGATTCGATCCTATCCAGCACTATAGATTGATCATCCTTCTTTTTCCTCAGTTGTTGAGTCATATTCCTTTGCTTCAGCAGGTCAGTTTTTTATTTCAATAAGTTACCTAAGCAACCTTATTCAAATAGAATCTTTGAAGAGTATTTATTCAAATAGAATTCAGCAAACCATCTATGGCATTTTACCAACGCATCAACTCTCAAAGCCCGCGAAGCGTCATCAGCCGGATTGAGCGTCGTTGGCACGTGTTTCCACTGTGAAGCATCAGACCCTTCACCTATCTTCGTCAGTAGCGTTGTTGATGCATCGCAGTACAGACGTAGAATCTGTCCAGAAAGTTTTCAATCTTCAAGTCCAATTCCAAGCGTAGCAAGCGTAGCTGCTGTCAGTTCAAGTCGTGGAATAGAAACGACTTTAAGTGGGGCTAGTCTAGCTTTTGCCAACAAAAGGATACAACATCCACGTCTATTAAATCTTCAACCCTCAGGTATGACACGGTACCGTAACCGTGTGACGATGCATCAGCAAATTGGTGCAACTCACATACCTTGATTTTTTCCAATTGGCTAGCCTTCCAACATCTGGGTATTTGAACAGAGGAAAGTTTCGACAACTCGGAAATCCAACGGCGCCACGCTGTGGCAATATTTTCTGGGTCTTCGTCCCATCCAACACCTTTTCTGCACAACTTTTGCAGCAACATTCGGGCCTGCAAGACAACTTACGCAACAAACCCCAAAGGATCAAAAAGAGAACTCACTACTAACAGTATGCCTCGTCTGGTGATCGGCTTTTGCTTTACTTTGACATCAAATCGAAACGTATCGGTTCGATAATTCCAGCTCACCCCAAGAACACGTTCCACTTGACCGTTGTCATCTTTCAAAGAAAATAAAGACTTCGCGAAGTCGCTTGTAGATACATCATCTAATACACTTTCGTCGTTGCTCAACCACTTCCTCGAATGAAAACCTCCACGCTGCAAAGGTGCGCGGATCTCCTGCACCCATTGCTTGGCTTCCTTTAAAGTAGCGCCAGACTTTAAACAGTCGTCCACGTAAACATTGCGTCGGACTGTAGCAACGGTTTCCTCCGAAAATGCATGACAATTGTCGTCTGCCGTACGCCGCAAACTCAAACTTGCACAACACGGCGACGACGTCGCTCCAAACAAATGGACGAGCATTTGGAAATCTACTGGCTCCCTCGACATGTCTCCGTTCGGCCACCAGACAAATCGCAGACAGTCAATATCCCTAGGACCCACTCTCACTTGGTGGAACATTGTCTCGACGTCTGCAACGATGGCAATAGCATCTTGCTGGAATCGTATAAGAACGCCTACCAGGCTATTCATTAGGTCGGGACCTTGCAACAGCTGCTTGTTCAAGGACGTGTCCCGAAATTTTGCCGCGCAGTTAAACATTACTCTGACCTTCCCTGGCTTCTGCGAGTGCAGAACCGGGTGATGTGGCAAATACCAAAAATGACCTCTTCTCTTCCTTTTTATCATCTGCTTTGAGACGCTGCGCGAAATACATTCTTCAGGTAGCCGTTAATCGTCTCCTTGTACTTCTGGCACAAGTGTCTATCGTTATTCGAACAACGCTTTAGGTAGCTCAGCCTTTGCACACCCAGTGTGCGGTTGTTTGGCAGATTAGGCGATCCTGCACGCCATGGCAATTGCAAACAGTAATGGTTATCTTCCAATTTCAAAGAGTCGTTCATTAGCTTCATCGCGTATTTGTCTTCCCTGGACATTCCGACACTGGAACCTAGACTCGAATCTTTAAACTCAGTTTCCCACATCTTCTTTACTTGTTGATGCAACCACTTATTAGACCAGTTAATGTGGTTCACCTGGACGTGCTGCACACTGCATCTACCAGAACGAGACGAAGCAGTACCAAACAGGGACCGACCGAGAACTGTCTTCAGCGCGCTCGGCTCTCCGCGTCGCCCTTTTCTCTCATCTTCGATCCAAACTGCTTCAGGCACATCCAGTCCGATCAGCAGTGAAACTTCATCACTTAATGGCGTCTTGAATTTAATGTCATGGAGATGCGACCATTTTTTTCTCGCACCTATTTGGAACAACTGGTAAATTATCCACCATAATCACATGTGGCAAGTCAACAACTCCTGCGCCATCTAACGGCCTCGCAGATGGACTAATTACAGAACCGTTGTAGTTCTGTGTTTTCCCATTAAGTGTTGAAAGCGTAAATTCAATCTTGTCACCTGCCAGGGTTAAGCATATCTAGCAGTCGTCTCGAGCACATCGTCGAGTTTGAACCAGAATCCAGAAAGGCGTACGTTTCAATCTCCTTTCCGTTTTTACCACTGACCCTTACTGGAACAATATTCATATACACGTTTTGGCCAATCTGAGGTACGGACGACTTAGCTGCACACGAAGTTGAGGTTACCACGGTCTTTGGTGGACTTCCATTCCTTGCTGGACCTGGCGTTTGCTCTCTTCGCTGTGAAAGATTGTCCGACTCGGTTTCAGGTAAATCGTAAGGTAATAGCATGTGATGTCTTCGCCGACATCCTTCTACTGAACAAGAAATCTGCAATGTACATTTCCTAACAAACTGACCTTTAGCAAAACAGTTGTCACAGAGCCTAGCTCTTCGCACTATCCGCCGTCGTTCTCTGAACTGCTTTGCTTTGAACACTTTACATTGCGCCAAAGCGTGGGACACATTACAGATTAGACACTCATCACCTGTCGGCTTGCTTGTCGATGCTTCCCTTTCGTCGTAACCTGTTGACACGGAAGCAGCGTGTGAAGAAGCTCTGATCATCGTTGGCGGGGGCTTGACCGGTTTCGGTGGTCCACTGTCCTTCTTAGACGCCATCATTCTTCCAAACAGAGTGTTAGCAATCAGCGCCTTATTCTGTACGAACTTCACCAAATGAGAAAACTGCGGTTCACTTCCACGCAGCTCGATCTCGCCAGAATGTCGTTTCTACCTGTGCTGCATGTTTAGTGGCAAGCGTCTAGCAATACTTGTTCGAAGTTATTTATATCAGCAAAATGACCCAAATGAGACAAAGTGACATAACATTCATCCAAGTGACGTGCAAGCTCCTGCAACCCTTCGCTTTCATCAGCTTTCAAATACGGACCCTGGGTCTGTATTGGAACATATCTAGCTTTCTAGCTATAATAAATGGGCGACCATAATGGTCATGCAAAATTTTCCGAGCTTTGCGGTAGCCATCGTCGTCCATACACGAACAAAACAATATCATTTTTCGGCTTTCCAGAACAATACTGAATAAGATAATTTAGATTGTATTTGTCACTTTGCACACGACTAGCAATGCATTCGTCAAACGTTGTCATAAAACGCAAAGGGTTGCCATCGAAATGCAGTAACTTTTGGGCAAATCGATGCCATCTTTCAATAGTGAAGCAACGTGCGTTAAATCACTGACCTGTGGTTTGTGCTCACCACTAACCATATTCGGTGGGTCGTCGTTAGACAAATCTAATTGGCCTTCGGCCGGTAACGGCTCTTGCGCAGCTGGCGTTTCCAAAGCGGTCTTCTATTTCAATTATTGCCGCAACGGTGATTTCGGCGTTTCCTTCACATGTTCCTCGATTCGACAAGGTACTGATATCGTAGAAACGTCATCTAAAATCTCCACGTCGCGCAGTCCATTGAACAACCGATGCTCCCAGATATCAGCTTCGACCGCTGCAGCTTGTACTTCGTGGTCCGCTTCCAAAAGCTCGAATTCGTTCAACTGATCACGCCTGCGACGTTCTGAACCTTCCAGCTCTTCACGCCTGCGACGTTTTGCTTCTTCGACCTGCAACTTTGCTCGTTGTTTTTCCTGGAGCTGTTTTTTCCTTCAGAACAGCCAGTTCTTACCTTGCGACAGCTTCGGTGCGTTTTGTACTTTAACGGGAACTGGCAATCGATGATCGCACAGTAGCTGACCTTGACGCATGCGAATTGTGACTTCACGGTAACATTATCTTCGTGATTCTCTACAATGCCAGACAGCCACTTGTCGATGGGATTTTCGAATTCTTCTTTGCCCTTTTTCAAACTGCAAAGCTCTTCCTTGGCCTTAGACTTGGTATTATTGCGCTTCATAGCATTGACGTACTCAAAATGCTTTTCGGTGTATTCTTTGAATGCTGAATAGACTTGCTTCTGCTTCTCCTTCAGCATTTTAACATTCTGTTTGTTGATCATCATTTTTTCTGCTTCTCGGTACAGAGAATTGAGTTTCTCCACTATCGCTTTTAGCGTTGTCTTCGTCACAACCATGTTGTTATAACCTAGAAACGTCGTCAATCGAAACTTCAGGTCGTATGTCTCAAAGTTGAGAACTTTAATGTAGCGGCCGTAATTTACTCAAAATCTGTACAGCCTGGATCTGCACCGACCGCCGCACTAGGGGGTTTCCTAATTTGTTTTGAACGCAACACTTTCTGCCTTTTCGGATACAAACTCTTCGCTTGCACAAGAGCATTGGTTCTCTGTTAAACTAACAGAAACGTATCACAATCGGCAATAAAACGCACATTCAATATGGCCGACAAACTTACACTTAGGAATATGTCACGCTAAGTAAGTCAATACTTCTTAAATCATACACAAACTGTACCACGACATTTAACTAACACAATTTACACATTCAAATTACGTACAAACTTGTAAGGAGTCCAGGACCGAATTAAAGGCACTTTGACGGACTAAGACGTTTTAGCATTTTAATTACTCTTACTTTCATGTTTTCATAGCTGCACATAATACACTATATTGTTAGCACATAAATATCTACAAAAACTACATTAGATCCCCCACAACTGCAACTACTAAAAAGCCTGCTCACGGCACAGAAAGAAACTGTAAAACGTGGTCAGGACAAAATTGCAACACTAATGACATCACACGCATTGTTACGTTTGGAGATTTCTAACCAATCATGGTAGGCGCTTTGTTACGTCATAGTCAATAAAGTCATATCACTGACATGAACTAGAAACAGGGAAAGAAGGCACATTTAAGCAATTCTCGCTGTAACAATCAGTTTATAGACATGTGGATTAATTGTGCTTTGCTGTTGGTTGAATGATTTACAAAAATCAAATATTGATATTTTAATGAAAAATACTAAGACATATTAGTCATGATACACTATATATACATTAACATTGTTTATATTCCAGGGAGCTTAATTTTGCGTTATTTGAGGGTTTTTTGGATTGATTAGTAAATAAATATATAAGCTTCGCATTGTGAATATTATGAACATAGATTGGATGAACTGACTGCAAAATCGAACACTTTTAGCACTTAACAAATGTTCACTGTTGCTTTCTAAAGCCGAAAGCCAAACACGGTAATCAAACAAAAAGGCATTGGATTTCGACGTCGACCGGTTATGGTTTCCGATTTTGTCACGTGTGTTCGAAATGTATTTGGTTGTTTGTCACATTGGCTACAGCGAGATATATTGCTTTAGGTTAAAGTCACACGAATATGGCGCACAAATGAATACACACATACGTTTTTATTAAAGCACTGGAGAAAGCAGTTTGATTTCACTAGCGCCAGTGTACTGTGTCCGATTAGTGGTTTTATAAATGACGCTTGTAATCGGACACGCTGGAAAAGGAAATTGTTACACAGATGACTGCAGCATTGCGAAGCCAGTTGAAGTCAGTTAGCTCAATGCTTCAGTCGTGAATTAAACCAAGGGTCCGCAAATACTTTTTGGTGCGACCCTAAAAAATTGCTCTAAATTCTCGCGACCCAAAAATTTTGTTAGCATTTAAGGAAAATACTAAGCAACTAGACATCAATATTAAGACTGCTATTAAACTATTGTCAGTTGCTATTTTCACATAAAACAGTAGGTAAACGAACGTATTTATTCTAATAAATGAGAACTGTGTGCTCTGTGTTGAGAACGAAGCAAATCAATTCAAGATTTAATTTGAGAAACGCCAGCTGAAGATCGTCCTCTACTTCTAGTCTTGATCCGTATTTGCTTTTATTAAGATAGTGCAGAAAACGCAAGACTGCTTGCACAGGTGCGCTTAACTTATTGTATTGTTACATAGTCCAGTGGTCTTCAACCTTTTTTAAAAACGACCCCAATTTAAAAGAAAATTGAAACAACATCTACGCGCGACCCCATTTTTTCCGATAAGGAGTAACGCCGAAACTAAAACTATTTTCAATATGCCCGCTTAATCTTCAAGTAACTTTCAAATATTAGCATTCAGTGTGCATTATTACGCTCAAATGTTAGAACCCAAAAGTTTTATTTAATTTGGCCTTACCAGTTTGCAGAAATTAGTAATTTATGTATTTTTCCCTATATCTGCTGTATTATTTTCGACACAATATGCCATTCATGGGTCTTTATCGCGTAACAATGGGTTGGACAACGTTTTTTTTTATATAGATTATTGCATCACAATAATTAGATTGTGACACGAGGTACCAAGCTGTACTGCAAAACTTGAGCAAAGGTTGCGAACTGGGACTAAAACGTGCCATTTTTTTGGTAATGAACTTAAAAGCCGTTAGATTGAATTTATAGCGACCCCAGAAAAAGTTTAGGCGACCCCACTTGGGGTCGCGACCCACAGGTTGAAGACCACTGACATAGACTGTACGTAGTCATATGTAACAATGCAATAATAATTAGGAGGGTAAAAAAAGCTGAAATTTCATTAAGACTATAGATACAATGCTTATATTTATAGAAATTTAAAATGTTTCGCGACCCAGACCGGAAGGTCTCGCGACCTACTATTTGCGGACCCCTGAATTAAACTATAGTTAAAAAGGCTAATGTTTGGTTCTGTAAACGTTGTAATGCGCCAACGAGTTTGTTTTGGCCAAGCAAGCCCAGAAATGTCAACCAAAGTTTCGATTGTTTATTGGTATCCAATACAACATATTTTATGTTAACATTCAGACTTCGCAGCATTATGAATACATTGTTCTACAAAGGAAGTAAAGGTGTTTTTAGGCACGTGTTAAAATAATGCCGCTTTTAGTGTGACCGTTTACTAAATTTGATGTATAAATGACAGTGGCTTAACGTCGTTGTGATGTTTGTGAAAAAAGATTTGTCCAAAGTGGAAGTTTGAAAAGACACATGTTGACCCACACTAAAGCGAAACCTCATCGATGTAATATTTGTGAAAAAAGATTCGGGACCATTTCGTATTTAAAACACATACATGTTGACCCACACTAAAGCAAAACCTCAACGATGTGATGTTTGTGAGAAAAACTTCTGGTCTACGTCCCATTTAAAAATACACATGTTGACTCACACTAAAGAAAAACCACATCGATGTGATACTTGTGATATACGATTTGCGCAAAGTGGAAGTTTGAAAACCCACATGTTGATTCACACTAAAAAGAAATCCTATCAATGCGATGTTTGTAATAAAACATTTTTTCGGTCTGCAAATTTGAAAAGACACATGTTGACCCACACCAAAGAGAAACCTCATCGATGCGATGTTTGTAATAAAACATTTTCCCGGTCTGAAAATTTGAAAATACACTTGTTTACTCACAACAAGAAATAACTATGCCGATATGAAGTTCATTGAAAGCGAAAACTTGTGCTGAAAAGTTGCTTTTTATAACGACTTTTATTTCCTAACAGTGTGAAAAAACATGTGTTTCACAGAGTAAAAATAAAAACAGTGACTCTTTGTACAGATAACATTGTTCCGCAAACCATTTAAATCTATTGTAAATTAAGTGAGAAATTCGGCGCCAGTCCATGAGTTGACCGATTGCTTTACATTAGGAATTTCTTCACAATTTTCCATTGTAGCGATTGCGACATAATTTGTGCAAATTCTGCAATAGTTGTTTACCAAATTAGCCCGTTTTGACTCGCTATAACTTAAAGCTTGCGAGGTATTTAAAATCGTGCAACAACCAAATCTAACTGTATTGACAAATCATGTTCGGCCTTTGTAATATTTCCTGTCGCAGTAATTAGGATGCAGATGTGACTTTGTGACCTGGTGGTTACGTGTCTCAACCGTATGTTTTGTCCTGTGCTGAGTTTGGACTCTGCTTTGTGTGGGAATTGTTCAACGGCACATGTGTACGATTTAACGCCTTTACCAAACGCCGGTATACAGAAACCCACACTGGTTCTATTCAGCCTTCTTTCTGGTCATTCGTTTTGACTTGTGCTCGCTTATATCAGCGTGTCGCTTTCTTTCGTCACTTGTGTGGAGTTTCCGGGACTCTGCCCTGACAAGCTCAGGAGCTTAAGGACGGTGGTATACGAGGTTATAACCTTGAGACTTATTGATCACTACACGATCACACGATCATTTGCCTCATAAACTCGGTTGAAAATGTTTCGTAAAGTCAATAATAACAACCCACAATCTATATTGTGACGCTTATGGTACCTATTTTTCCGCATTGTTTGCACACACTATAAAAAGTCTGACGCATATGGCTACTAGGCTGGTAATACTCTTTTCAGTACCTTTTCAGGAGTGTTCGTGGGCCGCACTGGAGGGCTTTGTGGGCAGCACGGCAGCGAGTTTGACACCCCTGATTTAGTTAACTTAAACATTTGTTATGTTTCAAAAACATTTTGTCACCAGACTGACTCGGATTGCTAGAGACGTGCTTGAACTTGTTTCAATTATATTTTGCCAAATGTCATTACCTACTTTTTGTGTTGTAGTGGTTTTTGTCGTCGTTAACTACGCAATTGGTGCAAATGCAACAGCTACTTGCCAGTGAAAAGCTATTTGTGGCATTAAGACTATGCCATTAATGCACTAATGGAAGTATAAATGCACTACTTTTTGGTTAAACGTAAAAATAGTGAAGGGCGCAATTATTGGATGGTAATGTTTTTGATTAAATTTAAACACAACAATGGAATTTGAACTTTGACGCTTGGCGTGCCATGAATAATCAGCACACATTTATCAGTGAGACGCGTGCCAAGGTTGCAAACCTCTACGCTGCAGGAAGTGAGAACTTGTTTACAAGTAAAAACTACGAATGAAGAAAAGTGCAAAATGTAATCTTGTATAAATGCGGTAACATTTTATAATTTAGTGATAAGTGTTTTTATGTTGTGCAGCTCTGAAGCAGAATAAAGTGTTTGTTGAAAGAGTTGTATTCATTTGGATTTAATTGAAGCACAGTATCTAAGAGTAGCAAATTGTGTATGTGTGATACGAGTAACAAATTTAAATTTTTTGGAAGTCGCATGTTTAATGAGTCTGCAATTTATGATAACTTACGTCTAATCTTTACCTAAGCATTTTCAACGTTGGTGGAAATTCGGCTTTTGCGAAAACGCTTAGTTTAAATATCCCAAATTAAAAAAATAATTGAAAATAAGTTTGCATTTTTGTTAACATTGTTTTTTTTCACGGCGACACGCCTATATTTTTGTAAAACTGTATTTGATGCACTGTTCTGCTGGTCATGTCAAAAAACAAAACAACCACATAAAAAAACTGGTCAAAGGTAAAGGCACAACGCCTTTTGAAGACCTCATTTTGTGCATAATTACTCTCAAATTTGGATGTGGAACTAGTTTGGCTCATAAGTTAGTTATCTTTTCGGTTTGGCCGGGCTTTTCGCGCCGCTTTCGGGTCGGGTTCGGGCTTAGTTTTGTCAAAAACGGGCTTGATTCGGGCTTCGTTTTGTTGATTCGGGCCTGACTTTACACTCTGTGTCAGTATTTATTTACTTTTTAAACAAAAATTAACTAGCTAAGTAACCAGTTTTTGGATCTGACCTAATGCAAACAGCCCTAAAACACCTTGTTTAAGACCAATTGTTTGTTGTGTTTTTGTCGTGTCTTTCCTAAGGTTTTAATGTTAAGGCCTGTCACTCAAACTTTCTCAAAAACAATTCGGGTTCAGGCTGGATTTAGGGCTTGTACTTCCAGGTTTGGGTCGGGTTGGGGCTCGAATTTCAGGCCCGTTTACAATTCTGTTTGGGTTCATGTATAAATGACATTTTTGTATTAATTAAACAAAAGCGTGGTGCGAAAAGTAAGATAAAACCTAAACCAACAGATAAAGAGCAATACCTAAATACCCCGATCTGTGCAAATAATTAGCAAACATTTTTAATTAAAAAAAATTAAGTACAACAACCAAGAAGTACTTGATGTCACTTCAACAACAAAAAAACACTTTTTAATATCCAACAGTGCAAACTTCAGGATATCAATTTTTATGGAGAGAATTGAGTCAAGTTTACTGTTGTCCAAACAATTTCACATGACTTGTGTCACTTTCTGTTTCGGCAAGCGGAAATTGGCAGATGTTATTGACTGGCACGTTGGTTTTGACATGAGTCATGACAATAATCTTTTACACTTCGCACGGTTGCATAGCAAAACGTGATGTGACTGAGCGTAAGGACAAAACATGTGTTGGGTATTTGTTTACTTCGGTTTGATCTAAACATGATTAAAAAGCTTTAATTGGAAAATGTAAGAAGAGAGTTTTCGAGGGAATACAAGTTGTTCCTTGGGGTAGTGGTTTTAATCTAGGGTTGCCATTCGTCCGGATTTTCCCTGACATGTCAGGGAATTTAGTGTTTAAATCTGCGTCAGGGAGAAATGTCAAAATGTAGAAAAATTATTTGTATATATTATAAAATTAATGTACCAACGGAGAAAGTTTCTAGTAGATAGCTACAACCGCGTCTATACCATGAAACGATAAGAGGTAAACTGGCGGCGCGCAGGTTAACGTACCTGTTACTGTTTGATGTGTGTGCGCGCGTAACAATACCTGTTTGTTACTAGATATTTAAGGATATGCGTTAAATACACAAACAAAAATCCGCGTCTCAAGAAAACACAGCATTCGAAGCTACATGGGAATGTGGGAAATTTCATTTAACTGTGTACCTATTATGCAGGGAACTAACTTACAACTAAAAGTCGAATGCGTGAGACATCAGAACATTTTTACAGTGGCATTTTTCTTCAAATTTGTAAAGGTCCTTGTGACTCCCATCGTTTAATATTTTTGGTTTAAAAAAAAATTAACTAAACAGAAGCGTGCGCAGAAAGTTAATTGACAAGGATCAGAGTATCGTATGTAACGTTTTCTCGTGTCGCTGTCCGTGTGACTTCCCAATATTCTAATTTATTCCGGAATGAAGTGTTTGGATCGCAAAAATGGTCAACGCAGCGGTTCTCAGACTGGGGTCCGCGGTCCTTTAGGGCATTTGCGGGGACCTCGAAAATGTGGAAGTAATTTTATATCCTTATTTGGCGTCAGTTTGTGCAACTGGATAGGTTGAAATCAAAGTTCAAGTGAGAATCGACCGTCTCCATTGTTAAACAATAGGCTTTATTGCATGACAACTAACAAAAATGCAATTGTTCGCGCACAATTGTAATGTTTTTTGTCCTGTCTGTGATGTCAGATTTGGATCATTGTTATGCGCAATTTTGCATAACTAGCTAAAATCCTGCAATCAGCTTTCGTTTTTCTGAAATACACACTCAGACTTACGTCAACACATTTAGACTTAAAGTTTGAGAAAAACTGGGTTCACGCAACCGAGATAAATTTTGTCAGGGATTGTGTTTCATAAAATATGGCAACCCTATTTTAATTTCAATTATGTGGTATTTGAACAAGGGTAACAGCTAACATGGCAGCATTTTGCAAGTGGTCGAAGAGAACAGCAAGAAGCTAGTCAGTATCGATAAAGGGGTCATCATTAGTAAACACAGACAGTATTTTGCTCAAATACTGTAAGAAAGAACAAGCCATTTACCGCACAATAAATCTGAAGCTATAAACATTTTAAACAATTCCAGATCAATTAACACTACTGTAAATACGAATTATACTCAAAAAGAGTGGCATACGTTCAGCTTCAGTATAATCTTTTATTTATGAAATAAAAATATTAATTTCGCCGATTTAGGCATCGTCAGTTTCCGTCTTCTTCAAACAAAATTATACTTAAATTAAATAATTGAAGACAGATCCGTCGACCACTACCCTGTTACACAGGTTGATTCTTGTAGTCTGTTATGACATTACACTTATTGTAAATACGTTTACAGATTTTGGTAAGTTTAAACATGAATCAATGGAATGTAAGGGATGAAGCTAGCACTTATGAAACCATCGAGTTTAAACGTGATCATGCTCGACATGCCACATCGAGTGCAAGGAAATCAGGTACATATTCATTTTTATTTCTACAGTAGGTTATTAAAAAAGTTACATGACCCTTGCTTATCTGCATCATTGATGTTTATCATTCCCATAGTTGGATTTTCAAGCAAATTCAAAAATTTGCGACATAACAACTTAAATTTTATTCTAAAACTTATTAAAATGTAACGGTATAAAACAAATATGCTTGTAACTAACCCTGGTTGGACTACTATTTTGTAACCCCAGCATGGCAATACTTCATTTGCAGAAAACGCATATGAAAGAAATCCCACAATGAGACCTACAGTAGACACTGTACAAGATTATGGTAAGTTTTATTTCAAATAATCAAGTCCTACTAAAACTTGTTTGCTTCTTGATGTATTTAAACGACTTAAAAATTAAAAATATAAAATTTTGTTATGCAGTAAACGTTACGCTTCCATCGAGTGACAAAGCTCTAAAACCATCTTCAAAAAAACAAAAGTTGACGCATGTTATCATTCTCTTGGTGTGTGTAGTTGTATTCCTGGCTGCCTTGGGTTTAATTTTCGAGATATTCAACTTTACAAGAGACCAGGTATGTGCTGTTTGTTAATTTAATCAATGTATGTTTTTTACTAAATACTAATTGCATTTTTGATAATTGTTTCAGAAATTGGCAAAATCACCATTTGGTACTTTCCTCAACCCTGCCCGTTCATGTGTTGAACTCAGAGATGCTGGATTTAAAGATGGAATCTACGTCATACAACCGTCACTAACAACCAGACACAGGCAACAAATTATGTGCGCATTTCGTTCTCAGGCTTACTGTGACATGCAAGCTGCTGGTGGCGGATGGATACTCGCTGCCACAATCAACGATAAAAATTGCAACATGTCAGAAGTTTATGGTGGATCTTGGTTTCTTACGACGTTAAACAATCAAGATAATGTTTTTGGTAAATTAGATTGTCATGCTTGAACCCCTAAACACATTTTTGACAATTGTTTTATTTGCAGAATACCAAAATTGGATGAACAAAAATATCTTTGGCAGAATCGATGATTGCTTGATCCGATTTCAAAAGTCAAGCTTATTTTGAATATCAGGTAATAATATTTTAGTCAAAAAAATGATCACGTTTTTTAAACCGGGACAATTTTACAGGGTAAAGACATTATGATGCGTCATGTTCCAAACAAAACACCACTGGAAGTCAGTAGAGAGCAAAGTTTCCGGCAATATCATACAGACAACGGCTTTATGGAAAATTATGGGGGAAACTTGTATAATATTTTTAATTACCATTATCCACTAAAACCAACAAATGGTAAGACAAATTTATTTATTTTAATTGTATGTTGTAATTTGAATTATATAAATAAAAGATACAAAACTTTTGAAATTCCTGCAATCATTGGCGAAAGCTAACATTTTGCGTGTGTAAGTATGTATGTCATGGCATTAAAATCCTTTACTCTTTTCTTGTTTTCTTGGTGCTTTGTGTCTGTGAAACCAATATCAATATTTCAGGCCTTTGTAATGTTACGGAATTATTTCGGCAGCTTTGGGAATTCGGCTAAAAGACCTTTCAAGTGGTGATGTTAAATTCCAATCGATCTGTTTATGTCTAATTCTAAACTGCCTCCCTAATTCGGAAACGGCCCGAACCCCGCAATAACGGCTCACCACTAAGCCGAAAAGAGACCACAAACTGGTTTCACTAATGGGCGTCTTGTTTAAATAAAACGATAAAAAGCATTCGCATAAAACAACTCGGAATTCGACAAGTTCCACTACAAGTCAACGCCAGCAAATACACGACACAAAAGTACACACTGCTACTCGCACGGCGCCCAGAGGAAGAATGACCATGCTTCCTTCTCAAGCACGTTTTTCCACACCAATCACGTTGATTAACAAATCACGTATCGCAGAACCAACAAGGGTGAACACGCGAACGGCACATATGAGGCGAACGTATAAAACACAGGAAAAGCATCATGTGTAACAAGAACCATTTAGTGAATATACTGTGTGGTGAGAATAATACGCAAAACAATTAAGTGAAGAAATGAGTGGCGAAACATAACAACGATTAAACAAAACAATTAAGTGAATAAATGAGTGGCGAAACATAACAACGATTATACAGACTAAACAATAGTGAAACACAGGATAATAAACTGTAAAGGATGTTATGGGCATGAAGGTGTGTAATAACCCGAACAAATATAACAAAGTAACGTGAAAGAATAAGTGAAAATACTTGTGTGAAGGTAAATCATTCAAAAGGAGCGTCATAAATAAAACGTGATTAAAATTCGCCACAGTAATTTATTTTCTTATTTGTGCTTCAGTTTTTTATCCCGATGTAAACCCAACGTTGAATCGACTTGAGGCAAAATCTATCGAAATCACAAATTTAATTTCTGATTTCTATTTTTACGATTATGGTACAAGTTATTATGGCCTCCACCGTGGAGGCTCCACGATAGCAATTTGTTTGGAGAAAATGACGGAATGAGGGTAAATGATATATGTTCCATGTTGTTTATCGATTTTTAATACCATCCGCTTATTTAGATCAACTTCTACGCATATCAGAATTGCTATTCATACAAATATGAGAATAACTGTCGAACTGGCTTAATGGGTCACGGATTGCAGGATGGGTAACTCAGATTTGTGATTGATTTGCATTTTCGTTTTTTTTTTGCAAAATTCATTGTACCTAATTTTTTTTCTTTCTCCACAACCAAGATGCGACCTAGGCAACATAATGAGATCGAGCAGAAAAATGCATCCCTTCTTTGCATTGTTTGCTGTTGGAAACTTTGATCACTGTTTTTATTCTTTAAATTTTAATGTAAGTGTAAAATGCTAACAGAATGATCATGATATTTATTTTGAATTTAAATCATTTCTGATACCTTTTCAGGTGTATGCTAATCGACCTGCATGAGATTTAAATGTTTTGTACCAGGGAAATCACACTTTTAACAATTTCTTTTTACATTATTCAGCGGTGTGTAGATATGGGTCAACAATGAATTCCAGCTTGTGTGATATTTTGTTTTACGTGAACATTATTCAGGTAAACAAAGTTGGTATAACTTTTGCTTCTACACTTGCATTATACAAGTTTTGTTGGTGTTTCATAAAGAAGTGCAGGAAATGTAGAAGTTGGACCATAATAATAGCGGAAAGTAACAAAAAATCGGCGCAATATAGCTTCAAACAATTTTGTGTTGTACCTAAGTCGTTTTTTTTATTTCTGCATTTGTTGCAATCCATGCATCTAATTTACAATTGCTTTATAACACATAGAAATTGAAATCATCCGGATTACCAAAAATCGGTTTGCGCAACGATCAACACAGAACACATTATGATTTTCGATGGAGAATTCGTGGAGCTGTATCCAACACACTTTTTGGTTACACAATGGTTTCAAGGTAAACTCTCAAAGCAAGTTAATATTTATTTGTTAAAAAGCACTTTCGGTTACAGAAAAAATGGTGTTTTAATACCTGAAACAGAGATCAACTTTTTTACTTACAAAATACTGGAAATTGTTTCAGAAACAGAGAATTTTTGTGAGTAAATTGTTGTTCCACAAACGATAAATTATCATTTTTTTTAATCAACCGACATTTCATCACCGTAGTTCAGAATTGTAGAACTTTGGAGTACAAACACTAAAAACGTATATACTGATAAAAGTCTGACTTGCAATTTACACTAGAAACATGCAATAAGAATTCCTTTGCTTTTAATGCCATACCACCCATTATTCGCTGCAGTTATGCTAAATGTTCCTACTCAAATAGAATTAACAATTTTTGCTTTTATGATGATGACGTACTTTCAGTACCAGTTCAATTTTCTATCGGGAACGATTCAGTGGTTAACTCGATGCTGCCACCAAGTGTAAAACCTCTACCGCCAGGTTTTGTTCAGTTTCGTGCTTATGGAAGAACAGGGAGCGTCTACGCAATGTGCCCTGCTATTAAGTAAAGTGGATTTATTTTTAAAAAAACTATAGTTACAACCTAGGTGCTACTAAAGCAACATCTTCTGACTAACAAAACCTAAAGCAATACTAAAATACTAAAAGACTCTCAAAGAGGGCGTCTGTATAGAGTGGTAGTGGACCCTGTGAAGTAAATATGCAATTGAGGGCGCAAAATAAACCAATGAAAATATTTTTTGTTTACCAATTTTTTTTTTGAAAACTGTTTAATGACTATTTCCAACGTAAAATCTAAAATTGATGAACTTTTGCACGAAATGAGGTTGATTGATTTGAAATGAAAATGTTACAGAAAATAATACGGAATAGAGAAAAAGAGGGTTTGTTTGGGTGTACCGAAAAGCAATTTGTGTAAACATTACTATTTGTTTAGGGTGAACGATTGGCGAAGTGAATTTGTTTGCATTGGAGGAATGAAGAATGTAGACTCTCCCTACTTGGATGGCTGCAATGATTTTACAAGTAATTTTTCAGTTAGTGCTGTTATAGGACGTTGGGTTGAAAATTTCGTTTGTGTTCAAATAGATTGGAACGGTTTGCCCAATACCACGTTAAACGAAACGACTCCAGTTGATTATGCTCATTCTCAGAGAGATTTAGATTCAACAGTTATGATATTTTATCGTTAAATAAGATTTAAATCGACGCATCTTTTTCTATAGTAGGACAAATAGAAATCCGACTCAAATAATTTGAACAAACAAGTTTTTGAACAGTCTATATTCAAGACCAACTGGTGTTATTTCAATGCAATTAATACATTTTGCGTTAATAAATATGACAATATTTGATTTTGTTCTTAATTGATAATATGTGGTCTGTACTTTATTGTAAAAGTCGCTCCCTTTTAAAAATGAAAATGTTCCATATTGTTTGTATGTGTAATTTCATTTGATTAAATCATTTCAACGTGTATGACTAATTTGCAGGACAGTTTCGGCAAAATTGCCTTAGTTTAACAGTTGTTAACGATTTCCATGTTCGTCGCGTCCATTGACGCCATTCTGTGTTCATCGCATATTTGATTTATTTGTTTGTTTGCTTCCAGGGTTAGGCAACGCATTTTTTATGAAAAAAATCACCTTATTACAAACAAACAACGTGTAATGTATGTCCACTTCTGTGTAATATTAGTTTTGTGATCTTTTAATCAGTAGAACATGTCGACTCCTTCCAATACAGATGCACTGTTGACTCCCGGAAGTTTAGTTTCACTTTGAAACGTTAAAGCAGGGTCAGTAACATTCTGAGTAGAGCTTGCCAGTTTAAAAACTTTGACGCAATGCCACACTTTGCAGTAAATTTCGTACCTTCTATTCTTTTAACATTTCCTTTTAAAGCCAAAAATGGGCAATGTACTTTTACAGCAAAATGTAACAAATACATAAGACTAAGACTATTTAATACGTATTTATTTTTCCATGGGTAACAAATCTTATAGAATGTTTTTTGCTTGTAATCACTAGTAAGACTGTTAAATAACAACAAACTGAAAACAAACAATATAATGGTTCTAATTTAATATACAGCATTAAAAAAGAATTCGTATGTAACTGGCTTGTCGTGAATAATCATGTCACCTGTCATCCATGTAACGCGTGCCAAGGATTTCTGACGCTTGTCTTAAAGGAAATGCGCCCTTTTTTGGATGGGCAACAGCATGTGTTTGCGAGGAAAGCAAGGTGTGGTATATTCAACAGCTAAGTTGGGTTTATCGTGCAAATATTTGAACCCGCATGTGGAGTTTAATAAAGCACTGTTAAGGAAGGCAGCTCGATGCGAACCGGTTTTGAACAGTAGGCCAGTGCTCTTCAACCGGTGTGCACGGTGCACCCTAGGGTGCATCAAAATGTACATGGGGTGCACCAGTACGAAGGGGTATACAAGGGTGTATCAAAAACTTTAAATGAACCATTTATATTTGACTTTCAGGATATTAGAAGGTAAACTTTTTTAATGTTTTATCCCCGTGTCAAGTTTGATAGTGTCTGTGTTACATTCGGGTTATATTAGGATATTTAGTTTTGGCTTTTTCGTCGGTGTTTCACAGAAAATTCGCGAATATATGCTTGGAGTAAAGGAAGCAATTCAAACATTTTTTTAGAGCTCCGCTCGGTTTGATTGACATGATGATATGCATGATGATTTTTCATGCTGCTTACTACCAAAGTTTACCTTTCAAGTAAACAGGGTCCATGAGTTCGTCACAACAACTTCAGGGGTTCACCAAACCAAAACAGGTTGAAAAGTACTGTAGTAGGCACTATTAAAATATACAAATCAATTTTAAAATCTTGCATTCAGTGAAACGTTATAGTTTGTAAGTGCGATGCAGCTTAGCCCAAATCACCAGATTATTATAAGCCGTACATAAAAAATACAAAATCCTACATCTGAAAACAACATATCGAGGTCATAGAGATAGCAAGATATGGGCATGACTTCATTCTTTGCTATTGTTTGCAACACAGTGTGATACCATATTGCGATACGGCACCCAAAATAGCATTTGAAAATGCGAAATCGTAACAATTTGAGTAAAGCTAAACAATGATTGCATTTAACAAACGTTGTGATACACTTATCTAAAAACACATAAAGTTTGTATTTGTATACGTGATTAGTGGTAACAAAACATAAAACAACGTCGACAGTCAGTTTAAAGTTGTCCAAACATTGCACATGATGTGAATAACTTTCTGGCATTTGTTAGCATATGTTGTTGGCTGATACGGTGGTTAAGCCATGAGTCAATGCAGCCAGACAAGAGTTTGTACGGTTACATACCAAAACGTGAAATGAGTAATTGCACGACGAAATATATACTAAACCAAACTAAACTACGTGTCCAAAGATGTAATTCTGTAATTGTTTTACGTTCGACAGATTTTGCTAGGATTTAAACATGAATCATGCTTATAAGAATAATGATGCTAATGCTTACGAAAATATTGGATTAGGTCAAGTTCGACAAGCTGCAACCAATAGAACAATACCAGGTAGTCACATGATGACAACAGAGATTGTCGAAACGTTTGAACGATGTATTCTATATACGCCACTACCTTGACAGTAATGTTTGTGTTTAAACTACTTTTCAAGTCCGTGTATAGTGTTCCTAAATACCAGGCAGATTGTTGCAATCAACATATTTTTATAGAACAAGACTACTTGGTGCCCATTTTTAACATAAAGCGTTTTGATTATTTTTGTGTTAATATCTAGCAATATAACCTTTTTTCAAAAAACTGTACTCAATAAAGTAAATATAAAATTCATGTAACGTTGTTTTTAATGTGACTATTTGTATCAATATTTAATTTTCAGATGAATATGTTGCAATGAATTCTGGAGTTGGAAGTGTTTACAATTATGGTTAGTAAGTGTTTGAATGGCTCGATTTAAATTTGTCAAAAAATCACAACAGCAGTAACGACGACTTAGGGTTATTTCGTAAGCTATTTAGGCCGAATGTTTAATTTTCATTCAATTGAATTTATATCTAAAAAAAACTAGGTAACTTATTTGCTTTTTTTTCTGTTGAATTAAATTTAAGGTTCATTGTGTATAATACGCAGAAATTGTTACTGCACCACCAAGTAACAAACGTCAAGAAAAATCCTCAAAAACTGTAATCATTGTTTTGGTTTGTGCGATTGTATTCCTGGCTGTTTTAGTTCTAGTTTTTGGAATATTGCATTTTACAAAAGACCAGGTAAGCTTGTATAAAAGGGATAAAGTGTAATTCTGTTTGTGGTTTTCTAAGCCTTACTGCAAATTCTTTTAGAAACAAAATGAAGAAATTGATCAAGGAAACAGTAAGTTAAACTTCAAAATTACTTCCAAAATGTTCGTGTCCGTTCTTAAGGTTTCGGTTGTATTGATAAACTTGTTTTATGGCATTACATTAAAACAAAATCCTAACGTTTCTCATTCGTTTTCGGGTAGTTATTAGAATATTATATTCGATTTAACGAAATCCACAATCGAAGCCAAAAACTAAACGTTCTTAATTTTTTAGGATCTATGTCAAAAAATTCACTACTTGGTACTTTCTCCAATCCTGCCCGGACTTGTGTTGAACTGAGAGACGCTGGGTTCAAAGATGGAGTCTACGTCATACAACCATCGCTGACATCATTTGAGGTATTTTACAACCGATTTATTTTCTTGATTGAAGCTTTGTAACCACGTTTATCAAACCCTGAGTATTGGCCATTTGCAGATTACGTTTCATGTTTAGAATTCACAAATAAGAATGCTACGAAAATATAAAGTTAGTAAAAGCTACATTCAACAAGGCTGTTAAAAAGGAAAATTCGACAACGTCGAGCTATCAAGATAATGTCTTGGGTAAAAAGACATTTTTATGCATTTCAAACTCTTTTTGTGTGTGTGTTGCTTAATTCCAGATTATCAAAACTGGATGAACACCAACACATTCGGATCATTTGACAATTGCACAAGATCAGATTTCAAAAGTCACGCATATTCTGAATATCAGGCAAATATTATGTGGTGTACAAATCCGATTATTTTTGTAAAACTGAGAAAATGTTTTAGGGAAAGGACATTATGATACGTCATGTGCCAAACCAAACACCATTAGAGGCCACCAGAGAAGAGAGTTCTCTGCAATATCAAACTGAAAACGGTTTTATGAAAAAATACGGAGGGAATTTGCATAAAATTTATAATTATCATTATCCTTTAAATCCAATGAGTGGTAAGATACTTAATTTTGCGATATTTTGTTTCTAGTTGCAGTAGTAACGTCATTTTGTGTGTGCACATTAAACATATGAATGAGCAAACGCATACAAAGTAGATTTAATTGACTTCCGTGTCAACGCTTGTTGCAAAATGGTCATATTATGTGGATGATTGGTTTGATTGCAGTTCTGAATTATTTTAATTTACTTATCACATTCTATATTTTAGCTTTTTACCCCAATGTGAATTTAACGTTGGATCGCCTTGCTGCAAAATCCACAGAACTCACAAGTCTAATTTCGGACTTCTATTTTTACAAATATGGTACCGCGACAGTTACGGACAAGGTGCATGATTCCAATTTGTTTAGTTCTTATGGACTGCGGGTAAGTTATCTGCATGACCGTATTATTGTAAATTACAAATAAAAACTGTTGGCACAGATTTACTTTGTCACAACCCAATCTTGCTATCCAAGATCTTACCAAACAAACTGTCGTAACGGCTATTGGCTGTATGAGTTTGATTATAAGTAAGTCAAACATTATTTTGGTTTTCCTTTTTTACCGGTTTCTAATCAAGTTGTTATTTTTGTGCACAAAAAAGGTGTGATCTCGGCAATATGATTCGCTCAAACCGAAAAATGCATCCATACTTTGCCTTGTTTGCAGTGGGAAACTTTGAGCGCTGCTTTGATATGCATCTTGATGTAAGGAAATACCGCACTAACGGTTTGTCAATATTATATTTATGTGCTTGATCTGTTCAGGCACAATCGCATCGCCCGGATACAGATGCTATACATTTGTACAAAGGCAGTCACGCTCTCAACAATTTCTTTTTACATTATGAAGCACAATGTAGATATGGGACTCTCTATGCCAGCTTGTGTGATATTTGGTTTTACGTCATTAATATTAAGGTACGTTGGGCTTGTCACGTTGGACTTTTTTATGCTTTTGCGCTAATATATTTCGACAATATACAGACTCTTGCTGTTGACCAACAAAATTACATGAAATATTTTACCCTTTCGGTTGTTTCACTGAATATTAAATGCCATGTTCTTAATTAATGCACTGTAATAAAATCTAACAGTCATAACAACGCAACATCATAACTTGTTGTTTGTCACACAGGATTGGAATTCTTCCGGAATGCCTATTACAAAACCGATAAATGTATCAAACTCAAGAGTTTATCATTTTGGATGGAGAGTTTACGAAACTCCATCTAACACACTTTTTGGTTACACAATGATTTCAAGGTAAACTGTAAAGTGATATTAGTAACACAGACATCGCAACTTTGGTTATATTTGAATTTCCTCTTAAGGAAGAATGCTACTTTGATACCTGAACCTGAGATCAACGCTTTTACTCACAAAATGTTGGAAATTATTTCAGAAACTGAAAATTTTTGTAAGTAAAACATTTTGACACCACTCCATCACAAAGTAATTTGTTTTGTCAACAGAAATGTATACATACACGTTTGCAACATTCAACACTGATGCAATTTATACTGTTCCAAACCAGTCGTCTGGTTATTGCAATACTGTCAATGTCAAACTATTGTTGTAACCTTGGTGTTGTAGGCCCGGATTGCTCATATGATGACGTACTTTCAGTACCAGTTCAATTTTCTATCGGGAACGATTTAGTGCTTAACTCGATGCTGCCACCAAGTGTAAAACCTCTACCAACCGGTTTTGTTCAGTTTCGTGCTTATGGAAGAAGTGGAAGCGTCTACGCAATGTGTCCTGCAGTTAAGTAAGTCTTTGTTTTTGTACATTTAACTGTCAACAAATACAGTATTCTATAGCAGCGGTCCGCAAATAATGGAACGCGAGACCTTTTAGTCTGGGTCGCGACACATTTTAAACTTTCCATGAATATAAGCATTGCATCTATAGTAATAACCTTTAGCTTTTTGAACCTCCTAATTATTTTTGCATAGTTACATATGACTACGTACCTGTTACATATAATCTATGTTACAATGCAATAAGTGAAGCGCACCTGTGCAAGCAGTCAAGCGTTTTCTGCACTTTTTTATATTAAAAGCAAATACAGATCAAGACTAGAAGTATAGGACGATCTTCGGCTTGCCGTATCTCAAAATAAACCTCGAATTGATTTGTTAAAATAGATTCGTTCGTTTACCTACTGTTCTATGTGAAAATAGCAACTGACAATAGCATGTTTAGTATTTTCCACAAACTTACATGCTAACAAAATTCTTGGGTCGCAAGAATTTAGAGCAATTTTTGTTGGGTCGCTCCAAAAAGTATTTGCGGACCAATGTTCTATAGTAAACGAATTAAACTTAAGGTGTTCACATTTGGTACCTATACTCACAAAATCCTGAAATTGTTTAGAGTGAACGATTGGCGAAGCGAATATGTGTGCATTGGAGGAATGAAGAATCCAGATTCTCCCTACTTGGATGACTGCAATGATTTTACAAGTAAATTATTATTTTGTGCGTCAAAACAATTTTTAATTGTTTTTTTTAATTAAACCAAGATTGGAACGGATTACCGAACACTGAAGTCCAATACATTACCCCAGTTGATTATGCTCATTCTAAGAGAGATCTGGATTCAACAATTATGATATTTTATCGATAAATACGATAAATTGAAAATTGTAAATAGTTTTAATGGCTTTATTATTGTGGTTATCATTGTACATTTCAAATTACCTGATTTATATTTTTTAATTGTGTTCTAATCTTCGAATTAGAACATTTCAACCCGTGTTTTGTTAAATGAGTATGTGTTTTTTTATCATACTATTTTTTCTCCCAAAATTCAAATTCATTTTTTTAATTACCAAAGAAAAGTTCGTATCTCTACACCACCCTATACGAAGTGTTCGATACCCATTGCTTTTCTTCAATTTAAATCAGCATCAAGTGTGTACCAATCTGAAAGATAAATACATTTCGAACAGTTAGACTGAGGTTAAACTATTTACATAAAAGCCCTCACTTCGTAGTAGCCTGCGTTTTAGGTTCGACTCTATAGCATACAAGTTTGTACAAGTGTATCAAGTGTATGCGTTTGTTTGATATGTTAACTGTGTTTCGCATTTCGGTCACTACATCAGGGTAGTTTTGTACAGTGTATTTTACCTTCACCCATGTGGTTGGACATTTGTGGTATGACGAAAATACATCTTTGCCTCTACGTTCTGGGACGGAGTAAGTTTGTTGAAATAAAATTGTGTCAAAAAAATTTAAACGTAATATTCCACTGTTTCAAACTGATGCAAAACTAAGTAAAAATACTAACATCTTGTTTCAATTGAAAGCACACATGTTGACTCATACTAAAGAGAAACGTCATTGCTGTGATTTTTGTGATAAAAGATTTACCCAAAGTGGCAGTTTGAAAAGACTGATGTTGATTCACACTAAAGCGAAACCTCATCGATGTGATGTTTGTGAAAAAAAATTCAAGTATATTTCCTATTTAAAAACACCTATGTTAACCCACACAAAAGAGAAACCTCATCGATGTGATGTTTGTGAAAAGAGTTTCAGTGTCATTTCACATTTGAACACACACATGTTGACCCACACTAAAGAGAGACCGGTTCGATGTGACACTTGTGATAAAACATTTATCAAGTTTGGAAGTTTGAAAAGACACATGTTGTCTCATACCAAAGAGAAACCTCATCGATGTGATGTTTGTGAAAAGAATTTTAGTATCATTTTGAATTTGAAAAGACACATGTTGACCCACACTGAAGTGAATCCTCGTCGATGCGATGTTCGTAATAAAACATTTGCCTGGTCTGAAAATTTTAAAACACACATTATGACTCACACTAAAAAGAAGGTTAATCGATGTGATGTTTGTGAAATTTTCAAGTTTGAAAATACACTTGTTGACTCACAACAAAACTTTATAACTTTACCGATGTGATGTTCATTGAAAAGTTTACTTGGTCTGATACATTGTGGTAGGCTTCAGCATTGTGGATGTTCTCGTTTAATGCTGTTTGTATTTCATGTGGTCGAAACAATGATTTTTTACTTGGATTCAACAACAATAAAGACATTGTACGTAATGTAGATGACTTTCTGTTTAGAATTTGTAACACGTTAAGGCAGCAGTTCCGAGTCATTTAATAAAGAATTCCATATGTATCCAAGTTTTGTTATGGTATGAAACTGATTAAGTGGTAATACAAAAATTACATGCGTTGAGTGTTTTATAGTTTAACCAAATTACCTTTAGTTTTCACTAAACTTGGGTAAAATGTTCAAACAGACAAACCTGTGAGGTAGTATGGGAATACCCATCAATCTACCTCGAAAATTCAAAATAAAACTGAAACACAATAGTAACTGAAAATTCTGAAATGAACAGTGAGAAGACTTAGGAGATAGTCTCCAATGAAGCAGGTTTGACGGTTGCGTTACTTGGCATTGCTGTTTTGATTTTTTTTTGAGTCAAGGCGCAATCTATTTTAATTCATTTTAGTGAAATCAAGTTTAATGTGAATAAACATTTTTTTTCAAACTGCTTTTTTATCAATTCTCTTTCATTGCTTATTTAAACAGGTTTTGTATACAAACGCAAACGTTTAAATATTTACATTGTTGTTATGATGTAACTTTTTGCATCATTATGCTGCAATATAAGTTGAGCTCTATCTCTCAGACTAAAACTGTTAAATTTTGCTAAAGGTGTCACATGACTTACCGCTTCGGTATATCCAGGGTTGCCATACCGTCCTTATTTTGAAGGGCTATGTCTTAGAAAAGTTCATTGTCCTTATTTCTAAGAAATGTCCTTATTTTTAACTGTAGTCCTTATTTTGTCTTATTTTCAACAATTACTGTAGTCAAGTCCCTGCTACAAGTATAGAAGTGAACCTAGACCCCGCCTGTTGTTGGAGGCACGTAGTATTTTCTAACAATAACAAGTTGCTGGAACAGATTGTTTCTGGCCAAAATATTGCAAATATTATGTCATGGCTCGTACAAATTCAAAGATTTGTTCAAAAATGTTTACTTTCGCATGGAAAATTATTTTTTCGGTTGTCAACTGGGCGAAATCTAAATCAATTGGCA
This sequence comes from Phallusia mammillata, assembly GCF_965637545.1. Taxonomy (NCBI): domain Eukaryota; kingdom Metazoa; phylum Chordata; class Ascidiacea; order Phlebobranchia; family Ascidiidae; genus Phallusia; species Phallusia mammillata. Next base: position 7,761,441 of record NC_137254.1, on the reverse strand, counting down.
ATCAATAGACACTGTAAAGTTAAAGTTGAGAGTAAAATGTAAATAAAATTATCTACAAAAACAAACAATTATTACCGGAATAGAAATGATACAAACACAACGTGTATGTTATCAAAATCACATTGCGGTGAGAGAGAACCATAACGCCGTACAGCAATTAATATTTGTACAAGAACCATTTTAAAAAGCATTAGGTCACTTCAGTAAACTTACATATTTGAACAAATATGCGGTTGGTGATAACGTACGTGTTTCCTGATAACGAAATCAGCTTATCGGACGTTCAAACAATAAGATTCTGACCTACGCTACTTTCTGTTTAGGCTAGTACACGTTAGTTGATGTTGGTGGCTGGTACAATGTGTCTTTGGTCAATGCAGCAAGCCATCGTAACAGACTTTTATGCAGCAAGTCATCGTAACATACTTATATGCAGCAAGTCATTGTAACAGACAAAAAATGGGTTAAGAATGTGTTATGTGTTTGCAAGTGTAATCCAAGGTTGTTATTTGCTTGCAAGTGAACTGGGCTTAAACAAGAATATGTGGTAACATAGGTTAGAGAAAAGGAACGGGTCAAGAAACTCGCTGTCATACTCTGTAAACCCGACACATACATATATTAATAAAACACGTCTTGGCTGACAAAAATGTGTTAATAAAATACTAAATAACAAAATAAAATGTGTATGCTATCCATAACAGGTTTAATATTTAGATTAAATGCTTTAGGATCAAAAAATATAAATTCTTTGCAAATTCTGCAGAGATTAAAAATGCCCCGTACTTACGCAAATAGCGATGCAAGAATTTACGAAAGCATCGAGTTTGAAGGACAACTTCGGCACCCTACAACTGATTCAAGGAAACCGGGTAAATGTTTGGTTTAACTGCTCGGTTCAGCTCTGCAAGAAGTTGTCTGAATTTTTTGTTGCAACCAACGTCCAATTACGTGTTTTTTTTTTAACTCAGATCCTACTGCAACTGTGTATGAAGAAAATATTGGACGGGAGAGTCCAACAGTTGGTAAGTATATTTTCGTCTTTCTGGGCTCGTAAATAGAATTAGTTGCAATTCGCTTAGCAGCAAACATATACGTTTGTGTACTAATTATCAGTTCACATCATAACTGAGTACACACTACTACTTCAAAACAAGTCTAGCAGTTTCAAACTAGATGCTAAACTATAGCATTGTATTTCCACAATTTTGTATGTTTTTTGTTGTTGTTGTAATTTTCATGTCAAGTTAAGGATGTGCAAGAAAATAATGCCTAATATGTAGATATCGTTGCAAATCCGTCTCTCGAAAAGTCTTCAAAAGTTCAAAGGTTGTCGCTTGTGATTATATTCTTGATGTGTGTGCTTATAATCGTGGCTGCTTCGGGACTAGTTCTCGGAATTCTTAATTTTACAAAAGACCAGGTTCGTAAATTTAAACAGACCGATCTAATCTGATGTTGCTTCTTGAACCTTAACTCTTATCACGTTTATGATTGTTACAGAATGGTAATGGAGAAATTTCATCAAGTAAGTTGAACAACATAAAATTGTTTTTGGAATTCTTTTGAGTTTGCTTTACGGATTCAAAAGCAATTCATACTTAATAGATTAACTACATTATTTGCTTTGCTGCTAAACAACTAAGTGAGCATTTTGTCTGATCTAAGATTTTGGCGTTATTATGTTACTTTTTGGAAAACATTAAAGAGTCTCAAAAATGCAATTAGGTTCGGATGGGATAATAAGCTTTCATAACACGAAATATTAACCAAACCATGCATATGCACATGAAGTTTAAAATTTATATTATTTTTTATTAGGGTTTATGATGAAAGGGAAATGTTTCCCACAAAATTACTCCATTTTGGTGACACAATTTCTTTAATGGCAATCACAATCACTGTTACATAGCTATTTTATTTACGCAGTACCGAAGACAACTGAACAATCAAAATTAAACACGACGGTATCCATCGTAACAAAACCACCACTTGGTACTTTCCCTAATCCTGCCCGTTCATGTGTTGAACTGAGAGATGCTGGTTATCAAGATGGAATTTACGTCATACAACCGTCACTTACAACGTTTGAGGTACTTTATTAATCATATTAATTGGTACGCATAATCGTTGTAAATTGTGTTTCAAGTGTTTAGTTGTGAAGCAAATCGAATTAAACGGTTGTATTGTTCTATAAAAATGCCCAAAATACAAAACATTTACTTTTAGATTTAAATTTTCTGGCCTTAAACGTCTCTTGTATTTAGGTTTACTGTGACATGATAGCTGTTGGTGGTGGATGGATTCTCGCGGCCACAATCAACGACAATTTCAATATAACTGAATCTTATGATGATTTGTGGTTTCTAACGACGTCAACAAATAATCAGAATGTGTCAGGTAGACTATATTATCTGACATTAACTAACAATATACCCATTGCATTTTTACTTTAAGATTATCAAAATTGGGTAAACACAAACATATTTGGTACATTTGAAAATTGCACAAGATCAGATTTCAAAAGTCAAGCTTATTTCGAATACAAGGTGAATATAGTTTAGATAAAGTTTTCCAGTAAATTATATCAGTACGATTTTGAAGGGAAAGGACATTATGGTACGTCATGTTTCAAACTACACACCACTAGAGGTCAGCAGAGAGCAGAGTTTTCTGCAATACCAAACAGTAAACGGATTTATGCAAAATTATGGGGGAAATTTGTACAAAATTTTTAAATACCATTATTCACTTAAACAAGCTGATGGTAAGAAAAACTTTTTTTGTGTTTGGTTTTTTTACAGTCACTTTCCCACGTTGATGGGAATTATTAAAAAAATAATCGCAAATATTGTGCATTCACGAGGCATCGGCTCGCATGAGGTATAATTCGAACCCACGAAGGCAATCCTTTAAGTCAACCTTCCAAGTATACTCCAATTTTCTGCGTTAAAAGTATTTCAATCGGATTTGTTTTTTAAGATTCTTTTTAGATGTTAGAAGATAAGACTGCCACGGTATAAGAAAGAAATTCGTTACCCAGTTAAAGTTTTGCTGTACATTATAGTAAATTTTATACACGTTTCTGAGAAACTATCATTTTTAGAAAAACCTAGTTGTTTTAAGCACAAAAGTGTTTAATTTTTGCCTTCATTTAAATCCGTTTTCTACTGCAAGCTTTTTATCCCGATGTGAATTCGATGTTGGATCGACTTGCGGCCAAATCAACAGAAATCACAAGTTTGGTCACTGATTTCTATTTTTATGACTACGGTACTTCTCCTTATTTGATGTATGATAGTAATTTGTATGCAGATTACGGCATGGGGGTAGGTCATTGTGATTGCACAACTTTCACAAAATTGTGATTAAAAAAATTCGATCCAGATCACCTTTAATACAGGGGGATATTTTTGTTCATTCGGCGTTGAAAATAACTGTCACGATTCCAAAGTGTATTATGGGCAAAGTTGTGGGTAAATCAACAAGTGAAATAGTTTTGCACTTCTCAATATAACTTTCCTTTTAAATGTATAGATGTGATAGTAGTAACATAATATATTCAAGCCGTAAAGTTCACCCATTCTTTGTCTTGTTTACTGTGGGAAACTTTTCATGTAAGTTAATATCTCAGAAATATTTTAAAATTTAAATTGATGCTTCGTTACTGAAAATTCTAGTTGTATTCACGTCGACCAAATACGGAATCATGGGCTAGATACAGTGGAAATCACACTCTCAACAATTTCTTTTTACACTATGACGCAAATTGTAGATATGGGTTGATGTATGCCAGTTTGTGTGATGTTTGGTTTTACGTCAATAACTTTCAGGTAAATTTGTTTGCGTGGTATATTGGTACGTCAATAACTATCGCGTCATTTAATCGAAATTATTTTGGCTTATGAAATATTTATAGCCTTTAACCAAACGGAAATCTTTGTAAATCCAGGATTTATGTGAAAGAGAAATTTGTTAAAAGAAAATTCCAATAGTTCAGCTATAAAAACTTTGTTGCTGTGAATTTTGCAGAATTGGAAATCATCTGATATGCCACCAATAAATGTCGGTTACGATATGGTCCAGAAGACTATTATTTTTCGTGGGGAATTACTGATCCTGTGTCCAATACACTTTTCGGTTACACAATGATTTCATGGTAAACTAAATAAAAGTTGATATTGGTTAGTTTTACGCTTTAATTTTAAAATCGAATTGAGCACATATTTTCAGGGTAGGTGTAGAATTGATACTTGAGATAGAAATGAACGCTGTCACCCACAAAATATTGGAAATTGTTTCAGAATCGGATCAATTTTGTGAGTAGTTTAAACCAGCAAATGTATGTTTTTTAACCAAGTTTACATTTCGAATGATTTATCAGTCGGCTCTTCATCGGGCAAAACAAATCGAATATCCCGAGGCAAGTGCAGGAGTCGCGCTGCACGGTTGTGCCGGGTAGAGCAATCGATTGAAGCAAGCGTTGTGCGTGTGCTGTACTCAACTGTTGCAAGCTGCCGTCCAAACAAATCAAATGTCCAGAGGCACGTGCATGAGTCGCGCTGCTTGTTTATGCCAGGAAATCGCAAGTGCTTGAAGTCGGCGTTGATACACATCTGTTGCAGGTGCCGTTCCAACAAAAAATAGTAACACTGCTGTACGTTGTTCCAATGTGCTGAGATGTAGTTCCAACGTTGCGTCGACGTGAATAAACTCTGTTTTATCTGCCACATCTTGGAACCGAGCTCGTACTTGAAGCAAACCACGTGGCTGAGTTAGCGAACACGTGGAAAGTTTGAGACAGACAGCGTGTTCCATGACCTTCAAAGTCCATTTGAGAGTCGCGGGGTCACCAGTTAAGCGGTCGAAGCTTTATTGAGCAGCGGCGCCATGTCCGAGTCATGTTGGAAACGTGAAAGAGATAGAGCAACGCGAAATCGGCGTTTATAAAGAGGCAATGGCGATAAAAGAAAAAGGCAAATAGCACACTTAGATGCGCATGAGCGAACACGGTAGTGAGGTCGCTACAACACTACATTAATTTGTTAACTATAAAAAGAGACAATAAAATGTTTTGAGTTCAGTAGGTTTTGTCATTGCATATTTGAAATCATATTTTTAGAGTAAACGATTGGCGAAGTGAATTTGTTTGTATTGGTGGAATGAACAATCCAAATTCTTCCTACTTGGATGACTGCAATGATTTTACAAGTATACTATCAGACTGTTCTCCATATTATTTATTTTATTGTAATTTTGTTTTTAATCAATGCAGATTGGAACGGATTACCAGGTACCTCGTTGAACAAAACGACTCCAGTTGATTATGCTCATTCACAGAAAGATTTGGATTCGACAATTATGATATTTTATCGATAAATGAGATTTTATTCTATGCAATGTCTAATAGATTTATCACTTTACTAGTTTGTTCAATCTGCGGATACAAACCCAAGATATCAATTACTCGTATTGATTAGTGATACTTGATTCTGTTCTTTATCGATATTGCCTTTATGGACGTTGTTTGATTTGTGCTTGGTTGTGAATACAAAACTCACTATTGGAATAATTTCTAATGTGTTTGCTAATCGGCTATCAATTGATTTGTGTTCATGTTAAATCACTACATCATGCATTGTTGCATAACGGTATGTTTTGTTGCGTTTGTCAGTATCCTTTGTTTTGTTTTTAAATTATTAAAGGCCGATTGTGTTGAACATTCAGTTAAGTTTATTTCTCTTGGTTATAGCGACACAATAACACTAATACAATCACCAAGACGGAAATAGATTCGCAACGTTAAAGCGTTGTGGGGCCCTTAACAGTGGCGGTTACAATTGTTGGATAATTACTAAACGCGGCTTTCTAACACGTAAATTACTACACTTTACATCATTTCGTAAAATCGACTGAAACGCAGTGCATCTAAAATATACAGGATCGCTTGGATCACTTTGATCGCTTGGTTCACCGCTTGGATCACTTAGATCACTTGGATCGCTTGGTGCAACCTTTATATCGCGTGTTCCACCTTAACACCGCTTGGTGCAACATTATATCACTTGGTGCACCTTTATATCGCTTGGTGCACCATTATATCGTTTGGTGCACCTTTATATCGCTTACTGCACCTTAATTTCGCTTGGTGCACCTTTATATCGCTTGGTGCACCATTATATCGTTTGATGCACCTTTATTTCGCTTGGTGCACCTTTATATCGCTGGATGCGCCTTTATATAACTAGGTGTACCTTTATATCGCTTAGTGCACCTTAGCATGGCTAGGAGGACCTTCATATCGCTTGGTGCACCTTTTTATCACTTGGTGCATTTATTTCGCTTGGTGCACCTTTATATCGCTTGGTGCGCCATGATATCGTTTGGTGCACCTTTATATCGCTTGCTGCGCCTTTTTTTCGCTGGATGCGCATTTAAATAACTAGGTGTGCCTTTATATCGCTTGGTGCACCTTAACATCGCTTGATTCACCTTAACATCGCTTGGTGCACCTTCATATCGCTTGGTGCACCTTCATACAACTAGGTGTGCCTTTATTTCGCTTGGTACACCTTTATATCGCTTGATGCGCCTTTAAATAACTAGGTGCAACTTTATATAGCTTGGTGCGCCTTTATACCGCTTGGTGTTCCTTTATAGCGCTTGGTGCACCTTTATATCACTTGGTGCACCTTTATATCGCTTGGTGCACCTTTGTATCACTTGGTGCTCCTTTGTATCACTTGGTGCACCTTTGTATCGTTTGGTGCACCATAGCATGACTTGGTGCACCTTTATATCACTTGGTGCAACTTTACATCGCTTGGTGCGCCTTTATATCGCTGGATGCGCCTTTGTATAACTAGGTGCACCTTTGTATCGCTTGGTGCATCTTAGCATTACTTTGTGCACCTTTTTATCACTCGGTGCAACTTTGTATCGCTTGGCGCACCTTAGCATCACTTGGTGTACCTTAGCATCACTTGGTGCACTTTTATATCCCTTGGTGCGCCTTTATATCACTTGGTGCACCTTTATATCGCTTGGTGCACCTTTATATCGCTTAGTGCACCTTAGCGTCGCTTGGTGCACCTTAACGTCGCTTGGTGCACCCTTATATCGCTTGGTGGAGCTTATGGTGCTCAAAAGTATGTTGAGATGCACTAAGTGATATAAAGGTGCACCAAGTGAAATAAAGGTGCTCCAAGCTGTGTGAATAATGCACCAAGCGATCCAAGTGATCCAAGCGATCCAAGCGATCCAAGCGATCCAAGCGATCCAAACGATCCAAGTGAACCAAGTGATCCTGTATATTTTAGATGCACCCACAGAAACGCTTTTTTGCATGCAATTAACTGCTGCAACTCATGCAAAAAAAGCTGCAACTCATGCAATAAAACAGCCTGATCAATTAGTAATAAAGTTAAACATGTAACAGTATTAGTTTTGAAACAGTACTGCCTGCCTACATGAAGAATCGAAATCATAAACTTTACTTGTAAAATATCTCAGGACGCTTGGTCGTCAAGCTGATAATTCAAGATCAATATCTTTCCTTCAGGAATCATTTGCAAATATCTTAAAAAACGTCATCCAAGTAGGACAGACTCAACTGCGACGTTGAGCAGGTTCCTTTGAGCATAAAGCTTAGTGTTGCATAGAATATTACGACTACGTCAAATTTTTTAATTATTGACGTAGTTATATCGGTTGCAGGTAGAAGGATATTCTGAACAGTTTTAAATAGCAACAATGTTTTATTATATACCTAAATGCCTGATAAAACACTTAACAAATTTGTAGCTCTTCCAGCAGTTTTTATTATAATATGCCGACGTTTCGATGATACGAGACACCTTCATCAGTTACATAAATTAAAAAAACAAAGTTGTTATAAAGCAACAAGGGAGATAAAACACAAAAAACGCAGTGGCAGCTATCGGAAGTTCTACAAATTTGTCTGGCAGCAACAGTCTATTTACTTAAAACAATGTTGTTAAAACAGTCATACGATCACACACCAATAGATTCTACTTTTTGTGTTTGCTATATGTAAGTTCTTTGCATTTGAAAAGTTGATCAGTGGCAAGCGTTTGTGTAATATATATATTCTAAAACACAATGTTACGAACACCTGGATTTAACCACATTAGCAGGATTACTAGACTGGTTTTAACTAATTTAGGTTTGTATTGCACAATTCATACATAAAACTCAACGCGAAACAGCAAAATATTAAGTGCGGAGATTTTTACGACTTTAACAAACATTGGACAACCTTTTATTGTACATCATTTGTGATAACGACCCTTTTATACCGTTGAAATCACTTAAACGTGATGTACATTACTTTCTGTTTAGCATTTGAAAACGATGGGTCAGCAGTCATTTAAAACAGTCAATAAATGTATTTCTTTGCATGATATAAGATTAAGTGATTTGAAGAGATGATATGCGTTGTGTATTTATTAGTTTAATCCAATTCACCTTTTGTTAAAATATGCACACATGTTAAGAAATGTGAATACCTTTCAATTTAAATAGGAAATGCAAGAAAAGATTGAAAGACATCAGTAATTAAGAATTCTAACTGAAATGAACTGTGAGAAACTTTTAGGATATTGTCTACAATTCTGCCGTCGTTTGGTAAAACCTAGTAACTGCAATTTTCAAGTTTTCGAGAAAAAGCACAAAACGCGTTTGATGTTGGTTAGCATCCAAAAATACTTTTTTTGTCTACCTGTTTGGTGTTTTTCACAAACATGTTACAGTAAAAAATTTTTGGCATATCTACGGTTCACGACATATTGTTAGTTTGTTTATTATCCATGAAAAAACGATATACTAGGTTTTACCGGATAAGAAATGCAAAACTAACTAAAATAAAATTTGGAAAAGTCTAGGCTCAGAACAATACATGGATTTTTTTGCTTTATCGCCCTCACAAATCAAACAGAAGCTTTTTATTTTTTTCATAAACTTTGTTATTACATTTAAGTCACCATTTTTCAAGCTGTTTGAAGAATACTGGAGTACAAATTTTCAGTCAAAAACCTTTTATTAGCAATAGCAACATGCTAGTGCTGAAGACCAATACAAAGTATATTTGTTCAACAACAACACAAGCACATGGCAAAGATACTTTTACAAAACATGTCATAAACTTTTGTGAGTTCTTGATGTGGTTAACTTACCATGCTACAAAAGTCTAACATGAAAACATCAAGCAGTTTAACCATCAATTGAATGACACCCAAAAAAATGTTTTTACATGACAAATAAAAACATATAACATCTACAAAGGTAGCTTTTTTATGTATATTTTATTTACAGATTTACTATATACTTGTCATTTTTTCTTATAACAGCATGTTGTCACAAAACTGGTAAATATAGTTTGTTAAACTACAAAATCTAGTTTCATTGTTTGTTTAGTATGGCTACCACACAAGGAAAGCTAATCTTGGACCTTTTAAAGAAAGAAAAAAAGAATAAAGCTCCATGCAGCTTTCAGTAATTTTGGAAAAAAGACTTGTTTGCCTCAAAAAAGTTTTATCAATATTCTTTTTTTATTATTAAATTGTCATATATTTACAAAACTAGTCAAAAAGAAAGGAAAAAGACACTATCAATCCATATTTGCACCATTTCGAATATTCAGTAATAAACAATCAGTTTTTATTCCCAAATTTGTTCATATAAAACACTTTGCAAACTGTGAGCTTGGCACCACAGCAGCCAGGCAGTTCATGCAGCAAATGGCATGATATCTTTGCTCCAACATTGCAGTTTTATGAATAGTGCCCTTCATGAATTTCCTTCTTCCAGCGAAGTCCTGCGACCAGCAGTTTTTATAATATTTTTAGACATGAAAACTTATCAATATTAATAAAACATTGGAATGGTTAACTTTGAGATGAGCAAACCTAAATGATTATGTTTATCTGTTTGTGAACATTTATATTTTATCAGCTAAAAATCATCATTAACTTTTAACAACATAAATTAACATCATGCAAGGTTTCAAGCGTGAAAGAAAAATACCTGTAATAAGGTTCAGCATGTAAACTTTCAAGCTTAGATGAAATTGTAACATATGGATTTTCTTTGGTTAAACTATCTGAATCTTGGTCCAGTGGCACAATTCTTCCTAACCAAAAACTGTCATTTTGGAGCTGAAATAGTTTTGAATCCTGATCATTTGATGAGTTGAATGATGCTCAGTTGTCATGTCAGATAAGACTACAAATGACAACAACTACTCACGTTATGATTAATATCATCCACACTTGCGGTTTTAATTTCAGCACAATAACCTGTTTCTGAGCCAAATCTATGTGTTATTTTTTGCTTATGGTTATGGTCAGGGTTGCCATCGACTTGAAACCAAAAAAAAGGACAACCGAAAAATATAATTGTCATACGAAACGAAACCAACGTTTTTGAACAAATCTTTGCATTTTTATGGGCCATGACACATCATGTGCAATGTAGGACATTTCTTAAAAATAGGACATTTCTTAGAAATAAGGACAATGAACTTTTCTAAGACACAGACCTTCAAAATAAGGACAAATCTTATAAATAAAGACGGTATGGCAACCCTGGTTATAGTGCTGAAATCAAAGTGTACTTACATGAACTATAATATTTCAAACTTTTATTCTCTTAGTCATTAACAATGTGTTTCTAATCTCAACTTAAATTTCTACCTTAATGCCTTCAGAAGTGTAACCTGGCAAGCAAGTTTATTAATCCAAACTTACTGGAAACTGGAGCTTCATTCTTTGTTTTTTTTAAGGGCCAAGATTAGTTTTCCTCTTGTGGTAGCCATATTAAACAAACACTGAAACTGGATGGTATAGTTACAGCTAAACAAACTTAAAATACCGGTATTTACTTAATGGCAAACAAAACTGAATCACAATGTCAATAGATAAGTAAACAAGGCGACAACAAGCAGCTGTCAGAAAAAAGTTGTCACGTGACGAACTCGACCGTCATGATTGGTCAAACAGCAATACTAGGTTTTGCCAAATACTTTTAGCGTTGTGTTTCACTTACTAGGTTTTTTTAACCGTAAATATATCGACAACTAGATATCTTTCAAATTCCAAATTTTAACACAGAAAACTAGCCAACATTAAGTAACCATTCCACTAAAAAAACGCATTTTGAAAAATATGTCGGTTACTAGGTTTTTCCAAAAGACGGCAGAATTACACAACTTCTTATCCATTGTGTGACTTGGCACTGCTATATTTGTAATATTTTGTTAAAGTCATCTCAGCAGAATTAAACGAAATAAGATCAAAAAGGATTCAGACTACAGACGTATCTTAGTAATAAAATATTGAGACTAGAAAAGGGTAAAGGGAACCGTTACGATTTCGACACAATACTTTGTAAGGTGTAATTCGTAGTAACGAGCACTTTCTGTCACTTGTGGATTATTTCTGCTGTCTGTACTGCTTGTGAGAAGAGAAATACGTGTACTGAGTAGTTGCACAACAATACTTTACTTACCAAATACCACAGCAAGACGCTTTTTTTCTCAGTCTCAAGCTGGATGTTAATGATACAAAGAGCAAAAGTCAACATAAAATCAGATCAATTGAAATGCATACCTTTTAGTTTCAATGTTGGATATCAGCAAATGATATGTTGTCATATTGTAAATAGACCTGTGTAAAATTAAAATCAAAGAGCTATTCGCCAAATATGTCACACGGCCCAATTTCACTTATCCGTTTTGTCAGTTTTTTTTGCGACAAGGCAAACACGCATTCTGTTCTTTGTGTGACTACTATTAAGAGCCAGACTATTGTCCAAGCAGGTTGTAAAACGAGAAGGTAGAAATACCCATCTCTACAGGTTTATTGGCAAATAAACTTTCAGCAAATTATTTGTTCTACCTCAAAGACTAAGACTTTCGGTGTAAGCTGACACATATTGTACCTGTAGCAATGTTGTTTCTTTTGCTTTATTGCACAATTGCTTGCAAGTAGAAAGCAGACAAAGAAGCTATAATTGTCTAAAATACGAATTTAGTAAAAGGTAATATTGTGAGTATCTTAGATTAGTAGAACAGTCTTGCCTAGTGTCTATGCATCGAAATATAAGGAATAATGTAAGGACATTATAGACAATGAACAAAAAAGAAACATATTTCAAAGTTGACGGGCAAAGTTTAATCAAGGTCTTTTTCCGACGTTCTTACATCGAAAATATGCCAAATATTTTTTAATTTGTGTCTAAGAGATTTCTCAGATTTAGAAAAGTTATTAATGTTCAAATCATGGCGCATATTTACATAAATCATGGTGATGACACATATGGGGCGCCGTTTGTAAAAATATTTGTTGTCATTTCCATTCAGATTTACCTAAATCAAAACGGAAATGCCATTCCGCTTTAGTTAAATCAGAACGGGAATAACATTTTCATTCCGATTTAGCTAAATCAGAAAGGGAATGTCATTCCGATTTAGCTAAATCAGAACGGGAATAACATTTTCATTCCGATTTAGCTAAATCAGAACGGGAATGCCATTCCGATTTAGCTAAATCAGAACGAGAGTCACATTTTCATTCCGATTTAGCTATATCAGAAAGGGAATGCCATTCCAATTTAGCTAAATCAGAACAGAAATAACATTTCCATTCCGATTTAACTAAATCATTACGATTTAGCTAAATCAGAACGGGAATGCCATTCCGATTTAGCACTGAACCATGACGAACTAAGTGATGGACCGAACCATTATAATCAACAGGGTGTTGGGGCTTAAATTACATGCTACGTTTCTGATTTCGTTCAGAAATCAGCTGTTCATTGACAACTGTACCATTTTATAAAAAATATAACCAAACAGGTTAGGACTGATAGTGACAAATACGGTTAAACATCAGCAATGCAGCGAACGAACGGCGTGAAAAATCTCGGTTCCAAAACCAGAAAAAAAATATTTTTATGTGAACTCCCGGTGGGTGTAACATAGAAGGTACTCGTTATCACGTAGGATTTGTTTCAGTTCGTTTTTTTGGGCGAAACGATAATATGGATGCAAACCTGCAAGAGCACATAAAAAAAGCTGTAGGTGACTTTGCTGCAGCAATTATTGGTACTGTAACCAACAATTCGGATTCTCCAACATGCTCTTCCACAACTGATAAAATTGGACCAGTGACACCCAACCATGAACAACCATCAAAAGTAAACTAAATTTCAATTCTGCCATTTGATTTACATTAGGTAACACCCATACAAAAATAAGTTATCTTTAGGCCAAACATTTTTACACTCCCAAATGGTTCTTGTTGGATTAATATCATTCAGTATTTGACACCTTAAAAATTAAAACAAATAAAAACTTTGTGCCCTGTAGGTATTTTTTGCATTTAAATGTATATAATCACTAGCATTATCATTTAAACATGTTGTACTTTAAATTAGGTGACAAGGCCTGGTGGAAATGAAGCAACAAAGCTGTTGTTTATAGAATCTGACAGTGATGATGACGATTTTAGAAAGGTAGTTTTGTATATGACAGTTAGTGTTTTTCATTCGGTTAATTCGGCTATTTGGGTTGGTATTGTTGAAAAAAATAAAAATGTTTGGCAGGATTACAAACATTCACTACCCTCGTGCACAAAACAAAGAGGATCTAGGTATGTGCCAACCGCAGTAAAAGGAGGTAGAAGACGAACAAAACCAAAAACAATGTATTACACCCGAACTATAATTTGCATACCTGCAAATATAATGGAGCAAGTACAAAACAACTCGCACAACATTGCGTTTAAAATACCAAGAGGAAAAAACAGAAGTGAACTTGCTGCTATTGGGTTAGTTGCAAAGATTTCAATAAGTAACAGCTGGTCTGAACAGGAAGTAAGAAGAGAGATTTCAGATGTTTTCAAAAGTCAATTTACTCCATTTCAAACACCATTATTATCAAAAGATTTACTACAGTTTGATTATCTCAGCAATTTGCCTGGTTTGAAAGTACTTGTTAAGCCAAAAGTAAGTGAATCATTTAGATGGGATGCTGCTGCAGTGCTTTCACTCGGTAAAAGCATTATTTACGTCACTGTACAAAAAGAACACCAACTTTTGAAATCCTCCATGAATCTTTTGACAGAAAAAACTGTTGAGGTAATATGAGTATGTAAATGTCAAATTAACAATCATAAAACAATAGGGAATGACAATTTTATAAATTTATTGCAGAAAGGTGACAAAACATGTTCAAACATTTCTTTGCATAAATATAATTCAGTTTTAGATGAAGATTTCAAGTGTGGGGTGAGCAAAACTTTCTAGTTAGATTTTCTAACATTTCAAATTATTTTTTATTGCAAAAATATTTTGTGTTTACAGGAGTGCTCAAATACCAAACCTGGCACATGTCAGACACCTTCTTTGTACATGTAAGTGGACACTTAAATTTATCTCTTAATTTTTTGTGGTTATTTGTAATTACTAAAATTGACTTGCACACAACAAAATAACTTCAGGTATGTTTGTGTATTGGTTACCAAATTGCACTTATGTTGTTAGGGATTATGTAAACTTGATATCTGAGGAAATTGATGAGGACACTCTGATTCAAGAGGCAATTGAGGCTTCATTGCTAGAAACCCCAAACAAAGATAGGTACATGTTTCAGTGTTAGTTTTTTCGATGAGTTTGGAATTTGACACATGGTAGCAATATTTGGTACAAAGAAGGTTAATTAACTGTGTTTCTGAAGGTGCCAAGTTGAGGAATTATCTGCTCATGAGTCTATAAGGTGTATTAGAGACAGCATCGATGAAAGTCAAGTAAACTTCTTTAATGTCAATCGCCAAAATGTTCTGGACTGTGCTGTCCGTGCCATAAAGCGAAAAAGTTTTTGTGCTAATGCAAGAATGAGTGTGAAATTTAGTGATGATATTGGCCAGTCTGAGGGTGCTGTAGATGCAGGTGGACCTACCAGAGAATTTTTAAGATTAGTAATGCAAGCTGTGGCAAACAGCATAATATTTGAAGGAAATGAAACAGCAAAAATTCTCACAAGAAATGAAACAGGTACATAATAGTACATTAGATATACCTTAGTTCTACAGTTTGTTGATTAGCAAACAACTTTGTAAAATGTGTACTTTTGTTACGGTATATTGAAGCAAATTAAGAATGAAAAATACTACCAAATTAATAGTTGTGTTTATTTTATAGCAATTGCCAAGGACCTGTATTATGTGTATGGGTGTATTATCTCCCTTTCAATCATTCATGGTGGGCCTGCTCCACGCTTTTTTTCCCAGTTATTGTATGATCAAGTTCTTGATAGATCAAGAAATTTTTTGGACGCTCTTGCAACTATAAATGACCCTGTCTTGTTTTCCAAGTTAACAAAAGTAAGCGCTAATTCAATTGTATAGTATTTGTATGTTAAACTGTCAACTTTGTAAGATAAATTCAACTTGTCAACAGATCAAAAATACTGATACAGTAGAGGAATTAAATGTGGCATTGTCAGATATGGATGATTTCTTGTCTATTTGTGGTTCCATTACATTTGTGAAGGACCTGTCATGCAAAAATGACATTGTTGAAAAAGCAATTAAATTTTATACAGAGGATCGCCTTACCGAGTTATTGGCCAGGTATGGCTTAAAAGCAATGATTTATATTACTGAGACAGTAAGAGGTTTTTGTTTATTTCAAGGTTTAGACTTGGTCTAATGACACATAATTTGCTACATAAGGCAAAATTGGCACCAAATGGATTTGAGGATATTTTTCTGTGGCAAAACAATAAACCATTGAGTGGCATAGAAATTGTTGACTCAATTTTCATCAATTTAAATCTATCAGAACCTGGAAGCAACGAAAGATGCCAGGAAAATCGGGCGGTTTCCTTCTGGAGGGATTACGTACTGGATGTTGAAGGTATTCACATTCAGCACATTAGCATACAACACATGACTTGTGTTTTGACTTTCATTTCAGATGGGGAATCCTTATGTTCAATAAAAGAAATTTTAATATTTGCAACTGGGGCAGATCAAGTGCCTCCTCTTGGTTTTTCTCCAACTCCATCCATTGAGTTCTCGAACGAGTCTATGTACCCTTTGGCAAACACTTGTGCGAACATATTGACTGTACCCACAAGATACAGCAAGTATGAAAACTTCAAAGAAGCAATGGATTTTGCAATCCTGAATTCCCCCGGATTTGGTGTTGCTTAACTGAAATATAACACAAATCTACCCTGATATTTTGGATCCTTTGAAATGGCTAGTTGGGTGTTCTTTTGTTTTTGATCTTTTTTAGCCAGTGCTTTTCTGGTCACTACCTGGATTTAAACCCGAAATAAATGACATCTTGCTGGCACATTTTTGTATTGTTTTCAAAACATGCAAATCAAAAAACTGTTACATTAGTTCATGCATCAAATTTACACTACCAAAGCATTGTGTTGTGTCCGGATTAAATATTCCAACTTTTTGTTGACTGCATTTTTATACAAAATAATTCCATCTAGATTAGAGTTTTGCTGCAATAGGTCCTGTAGCTCACTCACACATTCATGTGGTAAATGGGGAATAGCGTCTACTTCAACAGAACTTGTACCTGGGCATACAATATCCTCACTATCTATTTTACCAGTATCGTTTAAAGTTTGCAGTTGAAGTAAATGTAAGTTAAGATGAAACAACTGTTCAGGAGTGCAATTTTTTTCAGTGGAAAGACTGTGCTTGTTCCAAGCATTAACAAACTCCTGGATTCGCTTATTAATGATGTGGCAAAACACAAAATGTAAACAAAACAAATCTGTATCATTTGTTGGGTCAAGCAAATTACTTTCTTCAAGAAAGAAAAAGTCATTGTAAAATTTATTTACAACTTGTGTGTTTATATCACGGTTGAACCTTTCAATGCGCTGGTTATGGACAGAGCTTCCAGTAATAACTGCAT
This sequence comes from Phallusia mammillata, assembly GCF_965637545.1. NCBI lineage: Eukaryota > Metazoa > Chordata > Ascidiacea > Phlebobranchia > Ascidiidae > Phallusia > Phallusia mammillata. The sequence goes on along the minus strand of NC_137254.1, from coordinate 7,744,476 downwards.
GATAGTTCTGATGCTTTTCTAGCATGTAATTCCACACTTGCACATTTTCTCCTCCATAGTCGGATCGAACATGTAATGGTAAACCATATTTTGCTTCAGCTTCCTTAAACAATTTTAACACTACAGATGATCTGTTATTGGTTGAACAGTGGCAGAATGTAATGAGACGACTAAAGCCATCCATAGCTGCATGTATGACAAATTTCCATCTTATGAGCTTATGTGTTCCATCTATGTGCCAAATATAATTAGGACACGGAACAGTGTAGGTCCTTCTGCTTATTGTAGTCAGCTGTCTTGCATGGATCCCCTCGCCATCAACTCGGTGAAGACTCTGACGCAATCTTTTTCTTTGGATACGTATACCCTGTGATTGAAGATGACCCTTCATCATTGCCTCTCCAGCTGCTGGGTGGTTTTGTTTTATGTTGCGGACTACATCATCCAACTCATTATTGGTCAACGAACTGCAAAATAAATACCCGACCTTGAGAAAATGTACTTTTTGAACCTGTGTATACACATTGATCAGATACAGTATACTCATTTAGAACCAAAACAAAGTTCATGATATACCTGTACTGATTAATATCCACATCGTTTTCTCTCATAACCCTTTTTAGGGTTGGTCGGGAAATTTCCAAGATTTTTGCAATTTTTGTAATTGAGACTTTAAGTTGCAAAAGTTCCAACAACCTGTCCATCGGAACTTGCTTTTTTGGCCTTCCCTTGAAGTAGAATAAAGAAAATAAAAAAATGCTCTTGCATGGATGTTACCAAACTAACCATAATAAAACACATGCAGGTCCGCCTCTACGACGTCCACGTTCCATATTTCTGGTTTTGGAACCGAGATTATCCACACCGTTCGTTCATTGCATTGCTAATGTTTAACTGTATTTACCTCTCCTAACCTAATTGATTGCAATTAAATAATATGTTACAGTTGTCAACTAACAGCAGATTTCTGACCGGTTGCGAATTAGACAAACCCCGAAACGTTGCATGTAATTTAAGTCCTTACACCCCGTTGGTTATTATGGTCCGGTCCATCACTCAGTTCGTCATGGTTCAGTGCTAAATCGGAATGGCATTCCCGTTCTGATTTAGCTAAATCGGAATGGCATTCCCGTTCTGATTTAGCTAAATCGGAACGGAAATTTTATTCCTCTTCTGATTTAGCTAAATCGGAATGGCATTCCCGTTCTGAAATAGCTAAAACGGAACGGAAATGTTATTCCCGTTCTGATTTAACTAAATCGAAATGAAAATGACATTCCCGTTCTGATATAGCTAAATCGGAATGGAACTGTTATTCCCGTTCTGATATAGCTAAATCGGAATGGCATTCCCATTCTGATATAGCTAAATCAAAATGACGTGGTTCTTTACACATGCATATTTTTACAAAGGGCTTCATTATTTGGGCAAAAAAGGCTTTTTAGAAATGTCATTGATATTTTTACAAACGGCGCCCCATAGACACATACGAAACGGTCGGAATTAAAGAAGGACAAGCGATGAAACAAACTCTCAAAAGAGAACCAGGTATTTCAAACTTTAGCGCTCTTTTAATGTATGATTTAATATGGTATGGTTTAATTTAGGAATAAAGCAAATTTTGTTACGACAGAAAGTCGACAAGGATTCTCAAACATATACGAGGAATCATCATCAAATGCTCGTAATGTAACAGGATTGCGGCAAAATGAAACTACAACAAGAGATAAAACTATTCACAATTTTAGTAAGTTCTCAATAAATTCCTTTTAACAAGCTGGCGCCAGTATTTTTAGTTGCTTTTTAATTTTGAGTTAAAGTCAACCATACAGTAAGATTTTTAAAGATAAGTCTTGTGAAGTAAGTCTCAAGCTCTGTAACCTAAGTTCGGAGAAAGAGTGGATCGACGTTAATTGCCATTAGTTAAGATAAATTTAAAACTCAATATGAAACCGAAGAGCTGTAGCAATTGCACATTTACAATATGTTCAATATTTTTAGACAATAAAAGTGCTCAATCACGTCACGAAACACCTAAAAAATGTTGGAATATGCGAGAGATGTGCCATCTGAATACAATCTTGGTGTTGGTGGTTGTGATTCTGGCTGCTTTGGGACTCATTTTCGGCATAATCAATTTCACAAAAAGTCAGGTGACTCAGCAGAAGGAAAAAAAACAACTGCCTTCGTAACTATGGTTATTAAAGTTGTTTCTGTTTGTCTTGTTTCAGAACGGAGAAAAAGCAACATCTGAAAGTAAGAGTTTCAAATTGTTTTTTCATCTGTGAAAATTTTATAGTTGGTAGCGTGAAAAAAAGTACTTAATGTACTTCTGGTAAATGCTTAATAAATAAACACTAAACCAGAGAAATGGCAAGAATAAACTTGGTCTTTAGGATTATCGCCCTTTTATAAAGCAAAATGAAAACAAATTATCCATGAAAAGTTTTAGCACCACACACAACTGAACAAACAACTAACACAACTGAATCAGTGACAACAAAACCACCATTTGGTACTTTCCCCAATCCTGCCGGTTCATGTATTGAACTGAGAGACGCTGGATTTAAAGATGGAATCTACGTCATACAACCGTCACATACGGCATTTGAGGTAAATAATATTTCGTTTGTGTAAGTTTTGTTTGCGTTTCAAAAGTCATTTGCTGAAACAAAATTATCCATTACTTTAAGCGGATGCTTTATTCAACAGCAGTACAATAAGACCACCTAACAATAAAAACGCGCTTGTAAGGCAACAACGTCAGAGCGAGAAAACGGCATAACGCACGTTTCGATAAACACGAATGTAAACATGCAAAAGTGGTCGCCATAACTTTAAATTAAGCTTTCAAGACTAATAAAAATTCAATCAGTTAAAAGCTATAGAAAAAGTTGGTCACAGTTGGTTTTAACTTCAGGTTTACTGTGACATGAAAGCTGCCGGTGGTGGATGGATTCTCGCGGCCACAATTAACGACAGGAATTTCAATATGACTGAAGCTTATGGTGGATCGTGGTTTGTTGCCATGTCAAACAATTACCAGAATTACATGAGTTAGTTTGACAACGTTACATCAATGGCAAAAGCTTATTATAAGCTTTTTAATTCCAGATTACCAAAATTGGATGAACAGAAATTATTTTGGAACATTCGCTACATGCACAAGATCAGATTTTAAAAGCCAAGCTTATTATGAATATCAGGCAAATTTAATGTGGTGTGAAATTCGTACTTTTTTGTAAAACGGAGAAAATCTTTTAGGGAGAAGACATTATGGTACGTCATGTTCCAAACCAAACACCACTGCAGGCCAGCAGGGAAAAGGGTTTTCTGCAATATCAAACGAAAAACGGTTTTATGAAAAATTACGGAGGAAATTTGCATACAATTTACAATTATCATTATCCGTTGAATCCAAGAAGTGGTAATATACCTAACTTTTGCGATAGTTTCTTCTTAGTTCTCATTTTTTGCCTGCACATTAAACATGTGAGTAAGTAAAATGGTAATATAGGCGGCGAATGAGATTGTTGGCGGGACAGGGTTAAAAGTGATCTTTGCATGGATGATTTGTTTGATTACAGTTCTGATTAGTTTAATTTACTAATGACATTCCTTATTTTAGCTTTTTTCCCCGATGTGAATTCAATGTTGGGTCGCCTTGCTGCAAAATCCACAGAAATCACAAGTCTAATTTCGGACTTCTATTTTTACGACTATGGCACTGATTCGGACAACTTGCGTGATAGCAATTTGTATAGTTATTATGGAATGCAGGTAAGTTATCTGCATGACCGTATTATTGTGGACTTACAAATAAAAAAATTGACACAGATTTACTTTTCCACAACCCAATCTTGCTATCCAAGATCATACCAAGCAAACTGTCAAAACGGCTATTTACAATATGAGTTGGATTATAAGTAAGTCAAATATTGTTTTGGTTTCAAGTTTAACTGGTTTCATGCCAAGTTTAACTCTTTGCCAAACAATACAGATGTGATCTCGGCAATACGAAAAGATCGAGCCTAAAAACGCATCCCTTCTTTGCCTTGTTGTCTGTGGGAAACTTTGATCGCTGTTTTTACAACATGTTACTTTGGGTAGGGGATGTTGTATAGATAATTTGTGACAAATAGTTTTTTATGCTTGATCTGTTCAGGTATACTCTGATCGACCAGGTACGGATTCAATAGTTTTGTACAAGGGAAATCACACTCTCAACAATTTCTTTTTGCATTATGAAGCACAATGTAGAAATGGAAGTTTGTATGCCAGCTTGTGTGATGTCTGGTTTTACGTCAGTAATACTGAGGTACGTTGGATTCGCCATGTTACACTGTTTTATGCTTTTTCACTAATATAATTAGGCAAAACATAGACTAATGATGTTGACGTACAACATTACATGAAATATTTTACCATTTGTGATGTGTTTAATTAATATGATGTTAATCAATTAGGCACTGTAATGACAACCGACATTCATAATAACGCAACTAGCTTGTTGTTTGTCAAGCAGAATTGGAACTCATTTGGAACGCCTTTAACAGAACCATACAACTATATATCCTCAAGATCGTATCGTTTTGGATGGAGAATTCGTGAAGCTGTATCCAACACACTTTTTGGTTACACAATGGTTTCAAGGTATACGGTTGATCACTGATGGATGTGAAGTGATATTACTAATACAGACATCGTCATATTTTTGTTCTTTTGACTCTCCTCCACAGAAAAAATGCTACTTTGATCACTAAAACAGTGATCAACGCTGTTAGCTACAAAATATTGGAAACTGTTTCAGAATCTGACAACTTCTGTAAGTAAAACATTTTTAGCAACAATCAATGACAAGTTAATTTGTTTAGTCGACAAAAATGTTACAATTACCTTTACCACATTCACATTCTTGCGTTCTTGTTTAAGTAACCTTGGTGTTGCAGGTCCGGACTGCACTTATGATGATGACGTACTTTCAGTACCAGTTCAATTTTCCATCGGAAACGGTTCAGTGGTTAACTCGAAGCTGCCACCAAGTGTAAAACCTCTACCGACCGGTTTTGTTCAGTTTCGCGCTTATGGAAGAACTGGGAGTGTTTATGCCATGTGTCCTGCTGTTAAGTAAGTCGCAGTTCAGGTACAACAAACTGTACAAAAATACAGATACAATTTAACTGTAGTAAACGGTTAAAAGTAACGGGGCTCACATTGGTGCCTAAATGATACAAAATCTGATTTTTTTAGAGTGGATGATTGGCGAGGCGAATTTGTGTGTATTGGAGGAATGAAGAATCCAGATTCTCCCTACTTGGATGACTGCAATGATTTTACAAGTAAATTACCTTTCGTTCTCTTGAACATTTTATCCTTGAACGTAACATTTTGATTCAACCCAGATTGGAACGGATTGCCGAATACCGCGGTCCAAAAAGTTGATTATGCTCATTCTCAGAGAGATTTGGATTCAACAATTATGATATTTTATCGATAAATACGATAAATTGAAAACTGTAAATAGTTTTAATGGCTGGTGGTTATCATTGTACATTTCAAATTAACTCATTTAAAAAAGTATGAAGCGATAACCTTGATATCTGTTAAAATGACGGTCTAAGTCAGGGATTGTCCAGCCTGCGGCCCGCTAGTCATTAACTCCAAGAAGTATGCATAAATGCAACTTGTGCATAAATGCAACATTTTACTGCAACTTTTGTTGAAATTAAGTGCAACTTTCTCACGTTTTTAGTACATTTTGTTGAAATTACGTGCAACTTTCTTACGTTTTTAGTGCAACAAAACGTTGCCCTAATAATTAGTTAATAAATCGCAATATATTTCAATTTACTAAGTTTGTGGATATGTTGATTAATTGTGCATTTTTGTTAATTAAACGATTTACAAAAATTACAACTTGTTTTTGCCGAACAGTACACACACATGTCGGCCATGATACACCATATACATTTGGATTGTATACATTCCAGGGAACTTTAATTTAAGTAATTTTAGGGCTTTAGATTAATAGGAAAATAAAGAAGTTTCGTATTGCAAATATTATGAACCTTGGTTTGGTGAACTGTCTGCAAAAATCGAACGCTTGTAAATAATTTCCGGTCCACTCGCGCTTTTAGGGCTTAACAAAGCGACCGGTTATTGTTTGAAAAAGTGACTTTGTCACCTGTGTTCGAAAGGTATTTGGTTGTTTGTCACATTGCCTATTGCGAGTTATATTGCTTCAGGTTCAAATCACACAAATCTCGCGCATAAATATATATACGTATAAGTTTTTATTGAAGCACGGGAGAAAGCATTTTGATTTAGTAGCGCCAGTGGACTGTGTCCGATTAGTGAGTTTATAAATGACGCTTGGAATCAGACACACTGGAAAAGGAAATTGTTGCACAGCTGCGTGCCGCATTGCGAAGTCAGAGCATGTTAGACTATAGTTAATCGCATGCGTTTGTCCTGTTTGAAAGGCTTATGTTTGGACATGTTAAAAATACCCGTTTTGCCTGTATTTTTCCAAACGCAACTTTCTTTTAATATGTAGAATGTAGAAATATTTACAGACCTGTGTAATTCCCTTAATGTAACGCACCTGAGGGTAGTTACACATTATCTGACTAACAAAGTTATTGTGTTGTGTTTAAACATTTCCTGTAAGTTTGCAGTAATTAAGCAGTTAAGGTCACTCTTACGTAAAATAATAATGTATGCACAACACGAGGGTTAAAAACAGTTTTTTGACAATCCCACGAATCAGAATTTTTGGCTCAATTTAATATGGAAGAGAGCAAAACACGAAACAGCTGAATAAACAAGTTGTGCTCCTAACCGTTACATGAGCTTATCAAAACAAACTTTCATTTGCCATTAATGTAGCATATTCGCAATAATAATAATAATGCTACACAAAGGCAATGGATATTGGGTCGTTTTTTTTTGTAGCACTTTCTGTTTTGACTGAATATTTCTGCCTACCATGGCGGAGATTTTTATCTGCAAGCACGATAACATTGTAAGAAGGCTTAAAGCTAATTCAAAATTTACGTGAATATTTACACGTATACGTATAATAAATCAGCAAGCACAGGATGGTGATGTCGCCCGGTGGGTCACAAAATAAACCGTCCATAATTTGATATCACTGTACTGAAGCACTGGAGTCATATTGATTTTAGCAGCGCCAGTGGAATATTATGTTCCAACAGTTGGTTTGACCCAGTTTTGGACCAATATAACTGACGCTTGTAATCGGACACGCTGCAAAAGGAAATTGTTGCACAGCTGACTGCACATTATGAAGCCAGTTGATGTCTGTAAGCTTATGCGTTCAGTGGAAAAAAAGCTTTGCACAAATTTTATTACATAAATGTTAGGCCTTTGTTTGGTTTTGTAAACGTTGTAAGGTGCAAATACTTCTTTGCCTAAGCAAGTTAGATAAAGTTGATGTCTTGATATTAAATTTCAGTTTTTATTTTAAGCTATAATTAGCACTAAGAAAGCCTTAACTAATGGAGTAGATCATAATCTCAAGGACGTAATTTACATTTACCTAAGATTATGATTGAAATTTAGTGACGTTATATATGATGCCTTTGGCAGTTACTTCGAACTTGAAAGGACAACTAGAAGCATTAAAATGTAGTGGGTTGCAACGGAATTTATTTTATGTTAACTTCCGAGTATCACAAACACTTTGGTCTAAATATGGTATGTATAGGCTCACGGCATGAGTCAAAATGTAAACACTTCCAGTCTAGCCGTACGCGAAAATTGAGAGGGATCTGACAGTCGCTTTGTCACACTTTGCAGCACTACCAACCCTTTGGTCTACACGTAGAATCGGTGAACTTTAATTTCACATTTGAGTTTGGTTCATGAAATGGGTTTTGTAAAAGTTTGTTACCTCTCAACAACATTACACGCCTTCTTTAGATTGACTTGATTGGATATTTCGTGCTATATTTTAGTGTCATTGAGTCTAACATTTTATGAAGTCCTAGACAAACCATTTTGATATTCCCTCAATAGGTTTTGCATTGTTTGGGAGTCTTGTAATTGGACACGCTGGAAAAGGAAATTGTTGCACAGCTGACTACCGCATTGCGAAGTCAGTTTATGCCAGTTAGCGGCAACATAAGTTTAGAATTGTGATTTGCAACTTCAGATAGTAATCGCATTAATGTTTCTTCTGTTTGTAAGGCCGATGATTGTTTTCTAAGTCCGCGCCAATAAGTAGGTATGTTGTGCCTGCGAATTTGTCCAAAAAAAGGGTTTAGTTGAGTTTCGAGATCCAATATAATTCATCTAAGTAATATTTGTAAGCATAGCACTTACGCTTTTTTAAATTTGCGATATGACGTGAGAATATTTTTGCATTGCGTTCTAGGATGAAATAAGTTTGTTCAATCAAACTTGTACCTAACCATTTCAAACATAATGTTCCGTTGTTCTTAACAGAAGGGGCGGCAAATTTGGTAATACCTTAGTTGCAGCAAGTAAGACAAAACATTTTTATAATACCTGAAGAACTAATTTGAATGAAGATGACATGTCTGGATTTGGACTCAGAGGCAAGTGAACTTTGTGGTCAAAGACTTATTGAAGGTGAAAATGTAAAACGACATACGCTGAAACACAGCAATGAAAAACCTCATCGATGTGATGTTTGTGAAAAAAGGTTTACTCGTGGTGGAGATGTAAAAAAACACGTGTTGATTCACAATGAAAAGAAACCACATCGATGCGATGTTTGTGAAAAAAGGTTTGCTCGTAGTGGAAACTTGAAAAGACACATGTTTACTCACACAGAAGAAAAACCTCTTCGATGTGATGTTTGTGAAAGAAGGTTTGCTCATGGTGGAAGTTTGAAAAGACACATGTTGACTCACACTAAAGAAAAACCTCATCGATGTGGTGTTTGTGAAAAAAGGTTTGCTCAAGGTGGATATTTGCAAATACACATGGTGATTCACACTAAGCAGAAACCGCATCGATGTGTTGTTTGTGAAAAAGGGTTTGCTCGCATGGGAGATTTAAAAACACACATGCTGACTCACACTAAAAAGATGTCTCATCGATGTGATGTTTGTGAAAAAGGGTTTTCTCGTTGGGGAGATTTAAAAACACACATGTTGACTCACACTAAACAGAAATCTCATCGATGTGGTGTTTGTGAAAAAAGGTTTGCTCGTGGTGGATATTTGAAAACACACATGTTGACCCATACTAAAGAGAAACCTCATCGATGTTATGTTTGTGAAAAAAGGTTTGCTCGTTGTGGAGATTTGAAAACACACATGTTGATTCACACTAAAAAGAAACCTCATCGATGTGATGTTTGTGAAAAAAAGTTCGGGTTAATTTCCAATTTAAAAAGGCACATATTAACCCACACCAAAGAGAAACTTCATAGATGTGACGTTTGTGGAAAAAACTTTAGTGATATTTCCAATTTAAAAAGACACATGTTGACCCACACTAAAAAGAAACCACATCGATGTTATACTTGTGATAATTGATTTGCCCAAAGCGGAAGTTTGAAAACCCACATGTTGATTATCACAAAAAAATAAACCTCATCAATGTGATGTTTGGGAAAAGTCATTCAATGTCATTTCATCTTTGAAAATACCCTTGTTGACTCACAACAAAAGTAGCTTTTCTTGTGTGATGTTCATTACAATGTTTACTTGGGGTGAAAATTGCCTTTTTGTATGGATTTTATTTACAAACAGTTTGAGAAAACATGCATCACACAAAGTAACTATAAAAACGGTGACTATGTGTACAGTTAACGTTGTTCACCAAAATCCTACTGCAAATTAAGCAAGAAATGTGGGACCAGTCCATGGGATATTCGAGTGCTTTACATTGGAAATTTCTTCGGAATATTGCAAAAAAAAACAATATTTGGGTTTGTTTCATCTTGCGATTGTTTGCTTCATGAACTCGGTTAAAATGTTTAATTAAAATCAATAGCAACCAATCATGAAATTGTTTAATATTAGCGACTCAATTACAAACAGGTTCGTTTAAACATGGTGGTAGGCTTCAGCATTACCTTCCACTCCATACAGAAGGTTCAATATGAAAGTAACCGAACCAAAACCGAAAAGCTTTAAAAGAAAACGTTTCGGACTACAGACCTGTGTAGCAATAAAACATTTAGACAAGAAAAGCTAAGGGCAGAGTTTTAGTGTTTTGTTTGCAATAACGAGATTTCACCTTAGGTTTGGGGCAATTTACACAATCGATTTAAGTTGTTGACTACTTTCTGTTTAATTCGGAACGTTTTTGTAGTTTTTTATGACACCTGCCCTAGCTTATAGGAAATACAAAAACGATAAAAATACTAAATTACCACGTAATATTAGCAATGGTCTGGATTCTGGACTATAATATAAAACAAATTCTTTCTTACTGTAATTTTGATTTTTATTTAAGTTACCACGCCTTGCCACATGGAAGTTGCTTGGTAACCTGCGGATTGCCAGAATGCAGAATTGTTATAACTTTAACGAAGTCAGACATATGGAAAAATACTGACCAGAATTAGGTCGTTAACACTAGTAACTGCTTGGGTTTTTATAGCTATGGTTTAAACTATGTAAAACAGGGGTGTCAAACTCGCGGGCCGCATGCGGCTCACGAAGCCCTCCAATGCGGCCCACGAACGCTCACGAACATCAGCAACATTTGTAGCATTTGTCACATTTTTATCTAATTATAATCAATTATTCTTACCTTTTAAAGTGAAAGCTGTTATTTGAACGGACATTTACAGAAATTTAATTCATAAAAATATTGATATTCTGTTATGAATAGAAACGACAGAAAAACAGTTCCTCAAAGCGTTAAGTTGCAGTCAGGGATCCACAACCTGCAGTCGCAAGGCTACATGCAGTCACAGAGGCGAGTTTGTGCGGCCGTAAACATGTTAAAAATATGCACTGCCGACTGTGTAATTAAAACTCCTCTGCCAAATATTTTGATTTTCAAACTGCTCTAAACAGATATTGTGGCACTGGAAAGATGATTACCAGCTTAGTAGCCTTGTGCGTCAGACGTTTGTACGCCTATTGTGTACAAACATAACGATAAAACAGGTACCACAAACGTCACAATATAAATTATGACGTCATAAACAGTTAAGACTCATCTTCACATTTCGAAGCTCAATCTCTGCATTGAGTTAAAAATTAGTCTGAGCGTTTTGGGCAGATATAAACCTATTTCATTACATCTGTAAATCAAAACTAGAAGTCAATTGGTGCTGTTGGCGAAATAAAAATCTAACAATGCGGCCGTCGTAGCGAAAAAGTTCTTTAAACGTATAAAACAAGATGAAAATCACATGCGGCCCTTGTAAAACTATGTAAAACATCAGGCGGAAAAAATACCTCATGTTCTTTTTCGCAACCAATAAGGCCCGATAACACTATGCTTGGTGACTGTCCTAATCCAACTTACATCCCTCGGTGCATATCTTAGTTTAGTAAATACAATGCTGGAAGTCATTTCGAGCTCACATCAGCTGTGGGTGGCCATAAATCACCAAATAACTCTATTGATATATAATTTAGAATTAGATTGACAATTATGTATCAATCTAAAATAAACAATATTTTGTGAGTAAACATAATTTTGTATCTTGGGAATCATACTAGATTCTATTGGATGTTATTGTTCAGACTGGTGAAATGCTTATCATACATTCATGTTTCCAAAGTTAATAGTCCACAGCTAATGTCAGCGAACACATTCGTTCCTACAACAATCCGAAAGTAAACACGAAAAAGACAATGACGCAAAAACGTAGATAAAACCGTTGTTCCGCACTGTAAACCGACCGATAGCTAATCGACGTCTTGAATGTTCAACGACTATAAGAACCTTTTTTTCTACAATCTGTCTCGTTGGTAAAGGAAGCAGTTCTAGAATTACGTGAACATAATCAGTTGCGTGGCTAACCATGGCCAATTACTCTGAAACCCTTTTGCTATGTCTCTTTGGTGTTCCTTGGGCGATCCTTTAATGAGCTATCCGGCTCTTCGATGTACAAAGGCTTTGGTTTAACGGTTGGTGGGACACGAACTGCAGGTACCTGGTTGTGCTGGTTTGTTTGTAGAGAAAAACAACAAAATTTAAAAGCATATGAGCCAATAAATGATAAGCTGCAGACAGTGCACACTGTTTCGCATATGAGCCAATAAATGATAAGCTGCAGACAGTGCACACTGTTTCGACCTATGCAGCTTATCATTTATTGGCTCATATGCTTTTACATTGATACTGTGACACTGAGCCGACTTCACTGTGGTTCCCAAGCAGTTGCTTGGCCACTGTGAGCCAGTTTCATTTGTGCTGTATGCCCAGTTGTGGCATCGCACAGACTGGGTGATGTATGGGGTTGAACCCTGTTGCTCACCACAAACTGGAGTGCCGTTTGATGGCTACACTAGCCAATGCGGCCGATCTCTCGTCACCAGCTGCACTGATGAGAGCTTATAGGTCGAAACAGTGTGCACTATCTGCAACAACAAAATTTATTTCCTGGATACAGAAATTTTAAGCCTTCGGATGGTATATTTTTACAAACCAATCAGCATTACAAGATAACTCTACAAATCAAGATAAACATAAAAACTGATGTTCTAATGGCGATTAGCTATCGGTCGCATTTGCAACACTTAACTACGATTCTATCCACGTTTTAATCAATGCATTATCGGCGTTTTCGCGCCAGTGTGTTTTTCGTGTTCACTCTCTTGTTGTTATAAGAACGACTGGTTGACTAGCTGACGTTACCCTTAGACGCATAGTATAAGACGTTGAAACGTCGGATGACTTGTTTGCATTTGCCAGATGAACAAAAAAGTCTGTTTTGTTTCAGGTCATGACATACTATTCGTAAATCAGTGTATTCATTTTTTTAAATATAATAACTGAATTACTAATTTTGACGAGATGACATCAACGGATTTGGACTTGGATCAAAGTGATATTTGTGATCAAAGGTTTTATGAAGATGGAAATGTAAAACGACATATGCCCAAACACAGCATTAAGAAACTTTATCGATGTGATGTTTGTGAAAAACAATTTGCTCGTAGTGGAGATTTAAAAAGACACATGTTGATTCACACTAAAGAGAGATCATACAGATGTGATATTTGTGAAAAAGGATTTGCTCGCATGGGAGTTTTAAAATCACACATGTTGACACATACTAAAGCGAAACCACATCGATGTGATGTTTGTGAAAAGAGTTTCAGTATCATATCAAATTTGAAAACCCACATGTTGACTCACACTAAAGAGAAACCACATTGGTGTGATACTTGTGATAAAAGATTTACCCAAAGTGGAAATTTAAAAACCACATGTTGACTCACACCAAAGAGAAACCTCATCGATGTGATGTTTGTGAAAAAGAGTTTGCTCGTATGGGTAGTTGTAAAAGACACATGTTGACCCACACTAAAGAAAAACCACATCGATGTGATGTTTGTGGAAAGAGTTTCGGTGACAATTCAAATTTGAAAAGACACATTTTGACTCACAACTAAAGTTAACTTTACTGGTGTAGGTTAGCTGAAAATTGCTTTTTTTGTATGGATTTTGTTCCCAAACAGTTTTTGAAAAACATGTACCACACAAAGTAACAATAAAAAACGGTGATTCTGTGTCCATTTAACGTTGTTCACCAAACCATTCGAATCTCTTGTAATTTAAGTTCGGCGCCAGTCGATGGGATATTCGCCTCCTTTACATTAGTAATTTCTTTAAAATATTACTAAAAACACTTGTATCCGATTACGCTATGTTTTACTTGATGAACTGGGTTGAAGATGTTTTGTTTAAATCAATAACATCAAAATATTACCTTGTTTATTTTTAACGACACAAATAAAACTCAGGTTTGTTTACACATAGGTGTAAGATTCAGCATTGTGTATGTATTCGTTTAATATTGTTCTGAATTTCAATTGGGCAAAGAAGTGATATTTTACTTGTATTCAACCACAATAAACACGTTAAGGTACGTTTCCTTTGGTTTAGAATTTGTAACACGTTGAGTAAGCAGGTCGCAGTCATTTAAAGTATTGCATATATATGTTAAATTTTATATCGTATGATAATGATTCAGTGGTTATGAAAATATCAGGGAGCCGAGCCGATTGTCATACGGGTTCAGGTTCGGTTCGGGTTCACTTGGTTTTGTTTTTAAGGGTTCGGGTTCGATTCCGCTTTTTAAAAATGTATATTTTCGGGTTTTGTTCCGGTTCGGCCAAATTATCCGGTCCAAACCGGTTTGCGGTTTTTAAACCGGTTTAAATTTTTATTCATTTTTATTTTATCCATCATCTACATGGCCTCATAAAACTACAAAAGAATTTTGCCCGCGCACTCTAATTTTTGACACGCCCTATAAGTGTTACCTTTTGTATTTTTCAGTGGGTTCGGATTCAGTTCCGGTTCGACTCCCTGGAAAATATTGAAAGTGTTGAGCATTTAATAGTTTAACCAAATCAACTGTATAAAATTTTTAACCAAATCAAATTATTTACTGAACTTGGTAATTTTTTTAAACAGACAAACCTACAAAGTACTGTAAATACGTTCCACTCTACTTAGAAAATTTAGGATAAAACTGAAACACATTAGTAACTGAAAATTTTGTAATGAGCAGTGAGAAACTTTTAGGACATATTCCTTTAGGACGGGTTTTGCCAAATGAAAAATTGCTTATTCCATTGCAGTTTGCATTAGGCAACATGCTTTAATTTGACTTACTTAGCAATAAGCAGCAACAGGCAATGTAGAAAGGTGTTCGTTACGTTGGCTACAGCGAGATATATTGCTTCAGATAGAAGTTGCAGGTGTTTCGCTTATTACATAAGCAGGTGATAATTAAACACTTGACAAACCTTGGGCTAATGAAAACCAGCGTTATGCCAATTGTGTCAGCGCTAATGAAAACCTGTTCTTGCAGTTAGTTTGGCCAATTTCATACCAATATGAATGACGCTTGAAATCGGACACGATGGAAAAGAGAATTGTTGCACAGCTGACTGTAATATTGCGGACCAAGATGGTGCCGGCAGACGTAGACATTTTGATTTGCAGATTGTTGATAGCATTAATGTTGATTCTGTTTGCAAGCCGGTGCAGTGTTCAGAAAACATTACAATGCCCCAAAGAATCTGTATGTTACGTTTGCAAACTTGTTTAAACATAGTAATATTTGTGAAAAACGGTTTGCTTGTGGTAGTCATTTGAAAACACACATGTTGATTCACACTAACGAGAAATCTCATCGATGTGATGTTTGTGAGAAACGGTTTGACAAACACCAATAAAAAAATCATCGACGTGAGGTTCGCTAAAAGAGTTTGCTTTAGCAGGGAATTTCTAGAAGTCCAAATTAAAATGCTGAAATTTTATTGCGAAAACAAGTTTTCACCTGCGAATTCAATGGATATTTTTACTATGAACGTATTTGTGCTCTCAGTGGCAACAGCGATTCCAAAACTTTGTAATTTTTTATATGTAACGTTTTCTGTCCAAGTTGAAAATATTGCTCGTGCTAAATAAAAATCTCGGCTGTGGCGAGTCGTGCCTAAACATACTTGGGGTACTGCTCCTCGTTTTTAGCATTTATAGAACATAAAATAAAACTGGTCTTGGTTTAGAATTGTTAGGTTAGAAACCTGAATCTAAACGAACATGGAATGAAGAACTTTAAAACCAACAGATATTACGATACAGATGAACCAGGAAATTTATCTAGCTTTTAAGTTAAAACCAGAATTTTTTTCCTACACTGGTAAACAACATCCAAACAATATTAGTTTAGTCCAATTAAAAGTGCTCACAAATTATTTTAAATCATCAAACGAGAAAAAAATACATTGTACTACAACTTATCTCATTCACTTTCGTTAAATTTGTTTCAAATCTATGGCGAACTTTCCAAGGAATAGTTAAGCCAGTACAGTAATAAGCGATGTTGTTTTATTTTCTGTTGAATGTTACTGAAAAATAATGCAAGGAAAACTATTTTTTTGTCAGTCATGGTTGAAACTACTTTTTTATGCATATACCCGTGAGGTCCAAGCGACAAACTTGAATATTTTGAGGTTAAAATAGTTTTCACAATCTGAAATTTCGTTTCTACTTCAACAGCATTTTGTAATAGCAACCTTTCCTTGACACACATTTGAGGTTTTTCTGCATTTGTTTCCAATTTCTTTACCACAAAAGATATTTTTCGTAAAACTAGGACCAATTATCATGTGGAATTTTCAAACTCTGTTAGCTTTAACAATTTATGCATTAAACAGACTTTATAGGTGATTGCATACACCTGTAAGCACTTTTTGGTTCGGAATTTTCAAATTTTCTTAACTTTGCCAATTCCGACGTTTAAAATGTTGATATGTTTGTTATAACATACACACTTGTTCGGTTATAACAATAAAGTGTTTAAACTCCGTTTTTTTTTCCTGTTTAAACAAAACAAGGTCTGTTGACCCAATACTATTTATGAAGAGTAAAAACACACACAAAACTGGATAATTGTGAAACTGTTTTTCCTAACGGTGACTCAGCAATTGTATGATGACCGAGAAACAGCTTTTACGTAACCCAAAAAGACGATGAGTAAAATTGACTTTGTCCAGTTTAAATATATGTATAGTGTTAAACAGTAGATCTTTTGGAAACTCTTTTAGTTATTAACAACACGAGTTCAGCTTATTCTTATCCAAATATAATATAGTGCATAGTTAATAAACCAATACAGCATATCGCAAGCAAGTCAATAAAGCAGTCAACATCAGCCAAACAGCTTAACTACTGAGCAATAAAATGAGTTCAAAATCTATGGGATATTATGAGATACTTTCTATTGCAGTACATCTTCATCTGTTTCCAATCATTGGATCCGCAGCGAAATTTACATCTCGTAAGTGTTGCACAACGAACCTTTTAGCAAACATGACTTAATAATCGTGTTGTTTGACGAAGTGATACAAATTTTCGTCTGTTTAAACAATAAATATGATATAGTTCACTTTGTGTTTGAGCTTTCCAATATTGCAATGGATGAATTGTCAGCATTTAGTCAAAGTACTCGCCAAGTTTCGTATCCAATTGCATTGTAAGATAACAGTTGCACAAGTTTTTTGTTGGATGAATCTTTAAAAAAAGTTGTTGAGATACAAATAATTGAAGACAATTACCTAAAAACAAGCGTGTGGACGTTGAATTTCTTACTTTGCAGAAAATATAAATACTTCACCATGGTTTTGTTAGTGCGCTAAAGACAGGGTTGCAAGGCCGTCGTTGTTTTTAAGATTTGTCCTTTTTTGAATTTGTGGTTTGTGGCTAATTTGTGGTTTGTTACGTCGTCAAACAACAACGAAAATGTTATAGGTGAAAAAGATTATTTTCTCCACTCGCAAATTGTTCGTGGTTTTTCAATTCCAGATTACCGAAACTGGATGAGCAAAAATACATTAGAGACATTTGCTACTTGCACAAGATCAGATTTTAAAAGTCAAGCTTGTTATGAATATCAGGCAAATATTTTGTTGCATAATGCAATTTTTTTCAGCACCTGCTAGTTTTTAGGGAAAATACATGATGTTACGTCATGCTCCTAATCAAACACCACTGGAGGCCTGCAGAGAGCAGAGTTGCTTGCAATATTAAATAGAAAACGGATTTATGCAAATTTTTAGAGAATACATGCACAAAATGTTTTACTCTCGATATCAACTAAAACCAAAAAGTGGTAAGACAAACACTTCACATGTTGTTTTTGCAAATAATTTAAGCCAATCAATTACTGAATATTTACTAGTATTACAAATTCAAACGCCAATGGAATGTTTGTTATCAGCGATCGTTTAAACCTTTTAATGCAGTACCATGTAAAGTTAATTGACATTAAACCAAATTTTTTCAGTGTTTTATCCCGATGTAAATTCGACGTTTGATCGACTTAATGCAAAATCAACAGAAATTATAAGTTTACTTACTTATTTTTATCCTTACGTCTATGGCACCCACCCTTCCAGGCTGCAGGATGGTAATTTGTTTAGAAACGATTACAGAATTGGAGTAAGTTTATTAAACGCTGATGATTTTGTTGAACAATTAACAAAGTGCGTAATGTACTTAGATCTACTTTAACCCAAATCAAAATTGTTATCCATACGAATATGAATCAAACTGTCCAAAAAAGTAATGTTAACATTCGCAGCATTACGATGACATGGATGTGATATATTTTTATTTTCCAAATAATATTTTGTGATAGTATATAATCGTATCAACAGCGTTGAAAGCTTTTTTTAGTTTTAGCTGATAGCAAATTGCATACTTTTTGTTTGCCGTTCACGTGGTGTAATGCTAAACCAAATGCTAGTTGTTTTATTAAGAACTTGTATTTTTGCCAACGTTTCGCTCACCAGACCGGTCACTGTAGATAAATGAGTGTGTAATATTACACCGCGTAGTTGAAACCTAAATTGGAATTCAAAGCACAGGCTAAGTATACGCTGCTAAACGTCAATTGATTGACTGCGTGCCCTGAGTCAAACTAGTCAATAGCTTACTGTAACACAAAAACGTATAAACGTCGGAGGTCGCAGTTACACACTTAATTTCTGTCTACATTATTTTGTGTGCGGGCAACAACTGGTCATAGTAAGCCAGATTGAAACGTCAGCTAAGAAATTTCACTTGCAAATATAAGGCCGATGCTAGGCTTAGAAAACATTATAATGCGCCGCAAAGGTCTCTCATATCTGTGAATTTGTTCAAACAAAGTATAATTAAATCCCTGTCGTGGGATTCCATCGCATGTTAGATTTTTCTGGTCTGCTCCTTGTGCAAATTTAAGCGAGATTGGCAGATATTGCAATTAATGTCTTACAGTATTTCGTTTGATTATGTTTCTTGATTGTAATATTTCCTAAAACTCGATTGTTTCAAAGTTTGCCTTAATTTCTATGTGGAAAATTTCTGATTTTTTTCCTTTATGCTGAACAATGTCGCATCATCAGTGTTTAAAATATGTTATAGCTTCAAGCAGTTTTTCTTTGCGTTGTAAATATACTTAAGATTCGTGGCTCCGCTCGTAACAACATTTCCTAGAAGACACACTTTTCAACACTTTACTTTTAAATAAACACTAACAACCCTCTGCATTAATAAAAGGCAAATGAACCCCGGCTGAGGATTCTCTGGCACTCTGATTTGTATACTTCTCCTCAGCAGTTTGGTGATGACGAGTAAATGACTTTTTCGTAACACACAAAGCAAAAACGTTTGAAAATTAATTTTGCATCATACAAAAACGAATAAATATAATCAAATAGTTAACTTTTGGAGAAAACAACGTGTAAACTACGGTACTTGTTGGCTTGCATCATGCAATATGAGGTGTTAACTGACACTTTGTGCAATATCGTTTCCTTATTCAGAAAAACGCTTCGTTCCACTGCAACCTCATGTGACGGGGTTCACACGCGTCACTGTAGCTGAATGAGTGTGTAACATCACGCGTAGTTGACACCTAAATTGTCATTCAAAAATCAGTCAAAACATACGCTGCCAAACGTTCTACTGAAAAAAAAAACGCCACATACACTATTCGTCCCTGACTGCATGCATGCCCTTAGTCAAACTAGCTAATTGCTTCCTGTAATACAAAAACGTGAAAACGTCGTAGGTCGCAGCTGCATAACTGATTACTGTATAAATTAGTTTGTGTACGCGATGCAAATGGAAACAGTAGCCCTGTTGTGGGATTTTCAGTAGCGAGGCAAAGCAAGTGGGAAGTTTAATTGGTTTGTTAAGACGATTTTTTCACAGGTTTCATATTTGACCAGCAGTTAGGTTAATTTGAGTGTGTAATATGACCGCAGTTGTAAATAAAGCGAAAGTTAGTATTACTTGTAATATTTTCCACTAAAGGTAATAAAATCGGCGCAAAAGTGTTTTCACCGATGTGTTAGACATGATGACCACTATAAATGACTCTTGTAATTGAACACGCAGGGAAAGGAAATTGTTGCACAGCTGACTGCCGCGTCGCTAAGCCACTCGATCAGCTCAGCACGTATGAGACACAATGCGGTTAAGTAAAGTCAAGTTAATAAGCACACGCATAGTTACTTTACTGCATTGTTCCACAAACAATATTTGTGACCGAAAGCGTGTGAATTAGGATTCTATTGAACACGATACTATCTGCTGCAAGACAAAACGGTAATTTAGAATAAATCTCATTAGCAAATAGTCAGGCAGCTTGAACAGCAACTTGTATGTCAGTTATGCCACATTAGTTCAAACAAACAAGTGTGTCGCAGTAAGTAACAAGGTGTCTATGGTATATTAAAATAAAAATAAGAAAGACTTTGTCACGTGTGTTCAAAAACTTGGTTGTTTGTCACATTGGCTACAGCGAGTTGCTTTAGGTTAAAGTTACTTAAGAAAGCACAGCACAACGCATTTTGATTTTACCAGCGCCAGTGGACTGTATAAACGGTTTTGCCCAGTTCGGACCCGGACCGTTATAATTAACGCTTGTAATCTGACACGCAGGGAAAAGGAAATTGTTGCCCAGCTGACTGCTGCATTGCGAAGCAAGATAATGCCGATTCGCTCAACACTTCAGTCGAAAATTAGTCTATACGTAATTAAGTGTTTGTTCTGTTTAAAACTTGTGTTTGGTTCTGTTAACTTTGTAATGTTTTCAACAAAGCAAGTCCAGAAATGGTCCACAAAAGTTTAGTTTCTTTGTTGGGATGGCTTACAATTTATTTTATTTTGTTAAATTCTGACATAAAAATATAAGCAGCTTGTTTCAAAATTGCTTCAAATCAGACAATATTTTTTTACTAAAAGAAGCATTGAGCTTTTAGTAACTGTACACAAACATGAAAAATATGAAGTATTACGTTTTTGCTGTTTTTGCAGTTTTGTTGTTTTGCTACTTGCGAACAACGTGCACAATACTCTACGTCAAAAGAAAAAAAAAACCTTCCAGTGTTTTAAAAGTTAGAACAAAAATTGCCAACTTTATCGACCATAGAATCCTAAAGTTTGACGAAATTGATTCTGTTTGTTATTGGATTTTGTTACTGGTTGAGTCTGACATATAATTAAGTTCTTGTCAAATAATTTTTATTTTCCCTCAGTTGGATTGTCCTAGTTTCGGACCAATATAAGTGAGGGGTAATCGGACACGCTGGAAAAGGAAGTTTTTTAGATAGCTGGCTGCCACAAGTTGATACTAGTTTAGTGGTTCCCAACCTCTCTTTGCCCATTTTCCCATACGACGAAAAACAAATATAACTTAAAAAATTATAACAATTTGAAATAGACCTTATAGCTAGGGATGTCCATTTCTAAATCCTTTACAACTAGTTTGAAATTTAAACCGGGTCCAAATTATAATGGACATAATAATGTATTAAAAAAACATTCTGTAACATTTCCAATGCAAATTATTTTTTTTACAGTTTTTATAAAATTCTTCCCTTTGGAGGAATTCCTCCCCGGTTGGGAGCCGCTGTACTAGTTAGTTTGAAATTCACTTGTGAATTATGCTTTGTAGATAGTTAATCGCATAAGTGTTTCTTCTGTTATTTTTCTCTCAATACTCAAGGGTAGTATTGTTCAATATACAGTATTTACTTTTGCACACATGTTGTTGGAAATTTGGAGTATGAAGTCGATATAGGTTTGCTTCTACGTTCCGGTACGTAGTAAGTTTGTTCAATTAAAATTATGTCAAACAATATTACACATAACATGTCCATGTTTTAAACTTCGGAACAGCAATTAAAGCATTTAGTGCAATAGTAAAATTACTAACAACTTTCTTCAGGTCATAACAAAGTACTCATGATTCAGATAAAACTTTTTGTTATAATACCTGGACAACTAATTTGACGAGATGGAATTTCAGGACTTTAAAATCGAGCAAAGTGATGTTTATGATCAGAGGTTTATTGAACGTGGAAATATAAAACGACATAAGCTGAAACGCTGTATTCCGAAACTTCATCGATGTGATGTTTGTGAAAAAACTTTTGTCCGAAGTGGAACTTTGAAAATACATATGTTGACTCACACTGGAGAAAAAACACATCGATGTGTTGTTTGTGGTAAAGGGTTTGCTCGTGGTGGATACTTAAAATCACACATGTTGACCCACACCAAAAAGAAACTTCATCGATGTGACATTTGTGAAAAGAGTTTCAATTTTAGTTCAAATTTGAGAAGACACATGTTGACCCACACCAAAAAGAATCCTTATCGATGTGATACTTGTGATAAAAAATTTACACTAAGAGGAAGCTTGAAAACCCACATGTTGATTCACACCAAACAAAAACCTCATCGATGTGTTGTTTGTGAAAAAAAATTCAGCATCATTTCAAATTTAAAAACGCACATGTTGACCCACACCAAACAAAACCCTCATCGATGTGATTTTTGTGAAAAGAGTTTCAGTGTCAGTTCAACTTTGAAAACACACATGTTGACACATACTAAAGCGAAACCACATCGATGTGATGTTTGTGAAAAGAGTTTCAGTGTCAGTTCAACTTTGAAAACACACATGTTGACACATACTAAAGCGAAACCTCATCGATGTGATGTTTGTGAAAAGAAATTCAGTATCCTTTCAAATGTGAAAAAACACATGTTGACTCACACTAAAGAGAAACTTTTTCGATGTGATATTTGTGATAAAAAGTTTTCCCGAAGTGGAAATTTGAAAAGACACATGTTAACCCACACTAAAGAGAAACCACATCGATGTGACACTTGTGGAAAGAGTTTCAGTGACATTTCAAATTTGAAAAGACACATGTTGGCTCACAACCTAAAGTAACTTTACCTTTGTGATGTTCATTAAAAGGTTAACTTTGGCTGAAAGTTGGATTTTTTGTATGGATTTTGATTCCAAACAGTGTGGAAAAACATGTACCACACAAAGTAACAATGAAAACGGTAACTCCATGTACATTTGACGCTGTTCACCAAACCAGTTGAATCTAGAGAAGTTTAAGTTCTGCGCCAGTCCGTAGGGTATTCGATTGCTGTACATTTAGGAATTTCTTCACTGTATCACAAAAAAGAACACTTAGGTTCGATCATGAAATCATTTGCTTTATAAACGCTGCAATTTTTTTAAATTGAACTCAATCATATCCAAGCGATACATTGTTTAATTCACCACACAGATAAACAACATATTCGTTTCAAACATGGTGGTAGACCAGCATTATTTTCTTACGTAGTATGCACGTGTTCCCCTTTCTGTGTACATGCGCAATAATGTACTAGATCTAATACAAATTATACATCTCGTCTGACCAGGGTTTTTTAAGGTTTGGTTTGGGTGACCGCTAAGTAGTTTTAAGAGACCACAAGTGTTTCATTTAAATATCAAAAAAACCTAATCCGTTTCGGTCCCCCAAAACACCTTAAAACACTCTGCGTCTGACGACAATTTCTTCTGAAAATAAGTATATTTTTTTAACTTTATCGACACGTTTTATAATGGGCCTTGATCCTAAAACAGATAAGGCTATGTTGAAACTCATATTGGGTGTTGCGTTATCTCAACACAAAAATCAGCTAATCTGCTTCGAAAACAGAACTTTGGGAATTGGTTTGTTTTCGTGTCCTGTTTCGCCGCAACAAAGCGTAACTGTTAAAAGATTTAATTGCATTGTTTAAAATGTTTAGATCCTGCCAAAAACTTACTAAATTCTTTTCACTTTTTAAATCAGTTATATGAAACGACAACTTGTTTATTGAGATGCGATACTTTTTAAATCAGTGATATAAACAAACATATATAGAAGGTTTTCACCTTTCTAAGGTATCCTAACATACAATAGCAACTTTAATTTTCCATTGTTTTAAAATCAAATGATATTTACGCTATATTAGTTTGCACATATACCGGATTTCGGGAATAAAACGTTGAGACTGAAAAATGCTAAAGGGTAGAATCTTTACGATTTTGACACAATGCTTTTTAAGATGTACTTCGTATAAACGAGCTCTGTCTAGTTTCAAAGTTGCATAACAACAAGTATCATGTTGTAAGATTGTAAATTGACCTGTGTAATAATAAAACCAAAATGCTATTTGTCAAAGATGTCACACAGCTAAAATTTCCTCATCCGTTTGTTATATTGTTCTACAAAAATGAAGTCTAGTTTGAACCGAAATTGACCTACAGTAGCAGTTTTCCGGTAATGCACCTGAAGCAGACTTGCCAGTCCGACAGTAAACAGTTCGGGGTTTACTCTGGAAAGTTTGGTCGCCAATCGCAAGATATACTGGCAGCTTGTTTAAGTATATCATTGTTTTACTTTTCCATCGCTTTTATGACAGTGTTGTAAACGCTTACAGGAACTGAAGATGCCAAAACTTTTTGGTGAAATATATATTCGGTGAAAATTTTGTATACAACAGTTGATTCTGTTCGGTCTAGGATTTTATACACTGGGTTTTGCATTATATTGTTCTTCTGTTGAATCTCATTAGAATCCATGTGAAGTTTGCAATACTGCAACGGAAAATAGAGCGACAGAAATTTGTAACGATCATCCTGTTTTCAATTCCTGTACGCATAATTATAATTGTTTAATGCATTGACAATATATATTTCAATTCAATCAGTTTGTGGACATAATTGTGCTTTGTTGTTGATTAAATGACTTACAAAAATTAATGAATAATTGTGCTTTGTTGTTGATTAAATGACTTACAAAAATTAAACATCGAAGTTTTAATGAAAAATACGCTTATATATCGGCAATGATGCACTATATACTTTTACATTGTATACATTCCTGGGCGCTTTAATTTACGCAATTTGGGGGCTTCAATGAGCGACAATTTGTAACGATGATCTGACTTTTGATTCCTGTACGCACAAGTATAATTATTTAATGAATCGCCAATATATTTCAATTCAATAGGGTTGTGGACATGTTGATTAATTGTGCTTTGTTGTTGATTAAATGATTTACAAAAAATAAAAATCGTTTAAATGAAAAATACACAGACATATCGGCCATGATGCACCATATACATTCACATTGTACACATTCCTGGGAACTTTAATTGATGTAATTTGAGGGCTTTAGATTGATTGGTAAAAGAAACAAGTTTCGTACTGCGAATATTATGAACATTGGTTGGATGAACAGTCTGCAAAAACCGTATGTAAATAATTTCCGGCCTCCAATGCTTTAAGGGCTTAACAAATGTGTACCATTGCTTTGTGAAGCCGAAAGCCAAACTCGATAACAACCCAACAAGCACTTGATTGCGACGTCGACCGCTTATGGTTCAAAAATGTGACTCTGTCACGTGTGTTTGGTTGTTTGTCACATTGGCTACAGCGAGATATATTGTGCTCTAGTTTGAAGTTACACGAATATCGCGCAAAAATGAATACACGTATTGGTTTTTATTCAAGTACTGGACGAAGCATGCTGATTTTACCAGCGCTAGTGGACCGTGTCCGATTAGTGGTTTTATAACTGACGCTTGTAATCGGACACGCTGGAGAAGGAAATTGTTACTCAGCTGACTGCCACATTTCGAAACCAGTTTATGCCGGTTAGCTTAAAACTTCACTTGAAAATTATGCTTTGCAGAAAGTCAATCGCATTAATGTTTGTTGTATTTATTTGAATCTCATTACACCAGGGTAGCATTGGGCTGTATATTTTAGCCTAGCATACAAGTTGTTCAAATTTGTAGTATGGCGTGAATATAACTTTGCTTCTACGTTCTAGAAAATTTGTGAAACTAAGTGTGTCAACCCATTTTAAACATAATGTTTCATTGTGTCAAACTGATAAACAACAAGGCAAACGTCTTGTTTCAGCTTATAACATAACACTCGTAAGTCAAATATAATATTTCTTTATAATATTTAAACAACGAAAATTGAGAGATGAAATCCCAGGATAGTGATGTTTTTGATCAGCGGTTTATTGAACGTGGAAATGTAAAACGACATAAGCTGACACCCAGCATTATGAAACTTCATCGATGTGATGTTTGTGAAAAGAATTTTGTCCAAAGGGGAAGTTCAAAAACGCATATGTCGACTCACACTCACGAGAAACCACATCGATGTGATGTCTGTGAAAAAAGTGTTGCCCAACGTGGAAATTTGAAAACACACATGTTCACCAATACTAAAGAGAAACCTCATCGATGTGATGTTTGTGAAAAATGTTTTGCCCATTGTGGAACTTTGAAAACACACATGTTGACCCATACTAAAGAGAGAACACATCGATGTAATGTGTGTGAAAAAAGATTTGCTCGTGGTGGAGATTTGAAAACACACATGTTGACCCATACTAAAGAGAAACCTCATCGATGTGATTTTTGTGAAAAAAAGTTTGGTCGCATGGGATTATTAAAAATACACATGATGACCCACACCAAAGAAAAACCACATCGATGTCATGTGTGTGAAAAAAAATTCAGTGTCATTTCCAATTTAAAAACACACTTGTTGACCCACAGTAAAGAGAAACCACATCGATGTGATGTTTGTGAAAAAAGATTTGCTCATGGCGGAGATTTGAAAACACACATGTTGACACATACTAAAGAGAAAACACATCGATGTAATATGTGTGAAAAAAGATTTGCTCGTGGCGGAGATTTGAAAACACACATGTTGACACATACTAAAGAGACACCACATCGATGTGATGTGTGTGAAAAAAACTTTAGTGTCATATCCAATTTGAAAACACACTTGTTGACCCACAGTAAAGAGAAACCACATCGATGTGATGTTTGTGATAAACGATTTACCCAAAGTAGAAGTTTGAAAACACACATATTGACCCACACTAAAGAGAAGCTTCATCGTTGTGATGTTTGTGTAAAATGGTTTGCTCGTGGTAGCGATTTGAAGTCACACAAGTTGACCCACACTAAACAGAAACCACATTGATGTGGTGTTTGTGAAAAAACTTCAGTGTCATTTCCAATTTGTGAACACACTTGTTGACCCACGGTAAAGAGAAACCACATCGATGTGCTGTTTGTGACGATGTTTGTGACGATTTACCCAAAGTGGGAATTTGAAAACCCACATGTTTATTAACACAAAACGAAACCTCATCGATGCGATATTTGTAAAAAGCCATTCAATGTCATTTTAGGGTAGAAAATACACTTGTTGACTCAACACAAAAAGTAGCTTTACCAATGTGATGTTCGTTAAAATGTTTACTCAGGGTGAAATTAAACAGAGATGAAATAAAACGCACGCGGAAAGGTTGCAAGCGGAGGTTTACCGAGGCATGGGGCGACCTCTATATTAGTTGTTCTTAACCTTTTTACAACGGCCGAACCCCTACGATATTCTTCAGCCTTAGGTTGAACCCCAAAGTTACATCCTAGGTTTTTAACCCATTTTGTTTGGTGGGTCATAATTAGTTTTTGTTGAAACATAGTGACAACAGTTACTGTTTGTCATTTTGTTAAATTCTGTCATAATAATACAAGTAATTTGTTTCATGATTGCTTGACATCCAGGAATTTGCGTTTGTTTACCAAAATGAAGCATTGTATTTTTGGCATCTGTACACAAACATGAAACATCCTTTGGGACCGAGAAAAAGTGGCATAGTAGCGAGGGTGGCATAATAGCGAGGATTGTTTTTAAACATAGCATTGTGACGTGACAATGTACTGTAATGCCACGTTGTATTGTACGATTATAATTTATTACAGCTAACAGTATAATTTATTACAAAAAAAACCGGATAGATCGTGCCTAGAACTAACAAGTTCTGTTAGTTTTGCCATGACATAAGCACAGAACGGCGTTTACATAACTCGCTGCAAAGCGCCAAACCTCTTAACATGACCACCTTTGTTTATTCAACGATTTGTTTTATCATGAGCTCAAACCGAAAGTTCGCATAGTAAATATATTTTCTATTGAATTTCCTTGGTTTCGATCAAACATGGTATAGCAGCGAATGTGGCATAATAGCAAGGTGGCATAGTATCAAAGTTTGACTGTAATATGTTTTTGCTGCCACCTAAATTTCATTGTGTTTCTGCTTACGAACAACGCGAACAATGCTTTTTGTTATGTCAAAAAACCTTAGTGCATGGGTGCACAACTATTTTGCTAGGACGGCCGCATCGCAGATTCTTATTTCACCAACTGCCGTCATTTATCTTCTTATTTTTTGTTTTGAAATACTTGGTTTATATCATGTATTTACCATCTAATAGCGCCCAAAAAGCCCAGATTAATTCTGGCTCGGTGCACAGGTTGAGCTGCACAGCGGGGAGATCAGTCTTACGTGTTTATGATGTCATAATTTATATTATGATACTTGTAGTACCTGTTTTGTCGCATTGTTGGCACACAATAGGCGAACAAAAAGTCTGTCACTTATGGTTATTAGGCTGGTAATACTCTTTTCAGTACCACAGAAATATTTAGAGCAGTTTAAAACACACCTGACTAAGTTTAACCTTTCAGTGTTTCGATATTTGGCAAACACACATTGCCCTTTTTACCGACTATAGGACCTAAAGTTTGACAAAAACGAGTATTTGTATTGTACTTCAAAAAGACCTCCGTCGAACCCCTGATTCGGCGTTGCCCAACTCCTGGGTTTCGATCGATTTTCCCTTCGCCACAGCAGTCGATAAACCGGCCCAGTTCCTAACGGACTTATGGAAAACTGTCCCTAAAAAGGGAAGATGCAATTCAACAGCTTGGGTTGAATCGGCTAGAGCTTTTGTTCGAGTAGAGTGTTTCTTGCTGAGGAATCGTTGCACACACTTGTCAATAAACTGGGACGGGTAACCGTTCCGAAAGACCTGTTTGATTTTCTTGAACTGTCAATTTCAATTATCCTGTAAGAACTGACAATTTTGTAGCAGCGTTGTATCAAGGCCAACACAAGGTTACATTTGAAATGCGTCGGTGTAAAGCTTTAACCACTTGCTGCAAAGTCCTCTGTTTGTTGGTTTGCGATAAGTGGATGTTGAAACTTTGTTGACTGTTTTGCTTATGGAAACGTCTAAAAACGAGATGGAGTTATTCCGTTCCTGCTGTTTTCAGAACTTGATGCCGTTCACAACGGAGCTAATATTGGTAAGAAATGTGTCAAAGGTATGTTGGTTAGGAAAGATTTGGATTTAACAATTATGGTATTTTATCGATAAATATGATAAACTGAAAACTGTAAATAGTTTTAATGGCTTTATGGTTGTGGTTAGGATTGTTTATATAAGCGGAACTGATTTAATTCTTTCTTACTTGTGTTCTAATATTTGATTTATAATATTATAACCCGTATTTGCGTAAAAGAATGTGTTTTAGTAATCATGGTATTGCTTCTCGCATATTATATGCTCCTGTTTTTTCAATTGTTCCTGAACTTCGGATCTTTACACCAAATTATACGAAGTGTTATGTTTAAGAGTCATTGATTTTACTTCAATTTAAACCAGCATCAAGTGTGTACCAATCTAAAATTGGACATAAAAACGTTTAGAACAGACATGAAACGCCTTTACTTTGTATTTGCCTGCGTTTTGGATTCTGTTGTATCGCATACAAGTTTTGCCTCTTACAAAGGATTTAAATGCCAATTGCCTATTAAACCATGCTAAACAAGTATATGTCCTGACAAAAGTGTTTCATTGCGCAAGATACATGTGAAAACTATGTTATATTTAATATCGAAAATAGACCTGACGTCATAAAGATGTTGTCTATTTTTTCCTCTGGTTTAGCATTTTTTAACAAGATATGTGTTGAACAGTAATGTTTCGTATTGTCAACTAGGTAAAAAGGTGTAATAATACCATTTTATATTTAACCGTATTACAGCAATGCTGTTTGTTTCCTTGCCACTGTGATTAGTTGTTTGCTTGCTCGTATAAAACGCGGCCCACTCTTTTCCACTTGACCAGCTCAACACGCATAAGACGAAAAATATTAGTATTCCAATCAGCACACGCATAGTTATTAATACATTATTGCACAAACAACAGAACTTAGAGACTTCTTGGAACCATCCAATAAGATTCAACGACTAAGTGGCAGTGTAACCGAATTTCAGAAAAAGTAAACAATACATTCATTACATTGTCGGTCAAAACAGCAACAATTAGATTTACAATGACAGTAGAACATTAAAACGGCAAAAAGTTTTTATAAACCGCAAGGTTAAGCGATAGTTTGATTGAATTATTATATTAGTCTGGTACGTTTTGTTGCTGGTAGTGTAAGCAAATAGTTAGGCAGTTTTGATTAGCAACTTGTTTACATGTTAATTATGTGTTAAGATGTACACCAGCGTTTTGTGTCACAAGTACACTGTACAATTTGTGTGGTACATAAACTAAAAACAACAAGATTTTGAACCATCCAGCAGCTCCTGCAAAACATGTTGTTTGAATTGTTGTATCGATTAATAGGCGGGGGTTGTTTCTTTGCTTCTCACAGTAGACGTAACAACCTTTAAATAACACCCCACTGTTTGTTGGTTGTCGATGACAGAATGCGTTTAAATAAAGATTGCCGTGGGCAAACACAATAGTTTGCGTGTACGTAATTATACCACACAGGCCTTTTTTATAAGCAGTGTTTAGTTAAACATCTCCAGGAATGTTGCTATTTTGAATACAACCATTGCCATTCCAGTTTTCGGTTATGAGCGTTAGATAGCATTTTTCTACTGGACGAAAGGAAGGTTTTCAATGCGCCCTACATACAAATGTTACAATAGAGGTAATGCGAGACTATAGAAACATCTTTTATACGCAAGATCCGTCGGGTAAAGATTGTATATGGAACCAACAAAGCAACTTTTTTATGTTCGCAACTGTTAACATACGGTGATAAGGTATCATGTTCGTACGCTTTGCAGATTTTAATGGAAGTTTTAAAATGGCTATAGCTTCTGCAAATAGTGATACTGGTGCATACGAAACTATGGAGGTTACAAAGGACAGCAAGTTGCTCATAATACGAATCCAAGTGGGTTTATCAAACATGAGCAAAAATGTTGCTGTAACAATACTTGTTACATGCTGAAGTTGACTAAATTATCAATATAAATCAAAAGATTTGTCGAAAGGATTTGGTATAATGTGTGCAGTAACTAAACATTAGTTTAATAGCTTTTATCCTTTGGCAATACTTTAATGTAAAGGAATGCCGGTTTGACCAGCAATATTACCTCATCATATTTTTGAAACCGCAAATTTAACCGCAATTTTACAGAAGATAAACGATTTGAAACTATAACCTGTACCTACCTTTATCTTTGATTTAATCAACCAGGAAATCATGAGACATTTCGTAATGTGTACGAAGAATCTTCAGCATATTTTCAAAAAGAAAGTAACAACAGAGACCAGACAACAAGCAGAGCAATGCACAATTATGGTAAGTTGTTTTACTCTACTCCATTTCCTCTGTTAAGCAACTGAATGATTTTTAAACTTTCACGTTAATTTTAACAAAAACATTTTTGGCGTTTCTGCTTCCTTTTTTGCATAAAGATTTATGCATCTCGTTTCAACTGATTATCAGAATAACATTTTTTATTATTTTGTAAATCACACAGAAACTGTAACGACACAACCAAATGGTTTGCGAAAATCCTCAACACACCAAAAGTTATCGCACGCGGTTATAATATTGGCGTGTGCTGTTGTAATCCTGGCTGCTTTGAGTCTAGTTTTCGGGATACTCATTTTTACAACAAACCAGGTGTTTGAAAATTCTTGAAATAGTGTGATCAACTGATTGTTTAATCCTTTTTTATTACTACCTTATGTTTTGCTGTTTCAGAAAATAAATGAAAATACTTCTCAAAGTAAGTAAAGTAACATGTTTTAATTTTCGGGGTAATCTATGAACGTTAACAAAGGCCTTTAACTTCTTCGGTCACCATATGTCTGAAAAGATAATTTAGATTTGTGGACAAAATTATGCGATTCAAATACCAAGTTGAGATTACACAATGCTTAACTTATCAAAAGAATCAAACTACAATAAAACCTGTACGATAAATTGTGTCTAAAAGGTTGTTTCAGTGACAAACATTCCCTTTAAAAATTGTCCTACACATATGTAAATTGATTCTAATATTATTTTTGAGCAGCACAGCAGACAAATACAAGTTTAACGGTGAACACAATTGATTCTGCAACAAAACCACCGCTTGGTACATTCCTTAATCCAGCACTTTCATGTGTTGAACTGAGAGACGCTGGGTTTCAAGATGGAATCTACGTTATACAACCTTCCCTAACTCCTTTTCAGGTAAACTGTGATTTTTTTGGAATATGTACCCAAAGCAGTATATGTCAAATTTGTTTTTCATTTTCGCACCAGTAGTTTAACATGCTGCAATAAATATGAGTTATTCGGCTGCGGTGTTATGCAATGTTAAAATTAAGAAGAAAAATGCGCGATCTGAAACTCTTAATGACACCAGACTGATAACAACTAAAGCGGTTTAATAAACAAAACGAATATAACTACAACAAACGTAAGTGCATAACGTTGGCGATAACTTCGTTTAGCCTCTGGTAAGTAAGTTCAAATAAGTAATTTAGAAGTAAGTACTTAGATTAGCAAACGCAAATATGTAGTCAAGCGACAACGTGGTATCGTAACCCGGGGCAAAGGTAGTGTCGCTCCAAAACAAAAGAAATAACTACTGCGGAAGAAAGGCGGCTACAAGAAACAGTTTTACGATTGCGCAAGTGCTAGGGTGTGTGGTTTAAGAAAACGCAACATCTAAGGCCGCTAGACTATAAAAAGCAAAACTGCTTTGACGTGTCTGATGTTCCGCTAAAATGAAAATAAACTAAACTGTGAAATATACACTGCTAAAAATACATTCAAATTATGTTCTCTACTTTACATCCAACTAAATTTAGTTGTAGCGTTATTAAAAATATGCTCAGAAAAAAGTAAAACGTTTCGCAATGTAAGGATAGAAGCACATATTTTGTGTTTCTTCTGCAAATCCACTTTACATTTTTACAACAGCAGTAAGCGGGAAGAAATACTTTCTTACGTTGTTTTGGTTTACTGTGACATGATAGCTGCTGGTGGTGGATGGATTCTTGCTGCTACCATCAATGATAATAATTTCACTTTACAAGAATCTTATAGTGAATTGTCGTTTCTTACAACAAAAAAGACTACTCAAGCTTCAATAGGTAAACTATATTTTTTAACCTTTTTTTAATTCCTACAAAGCTAAAGGTAATATTTCTTTAAAATTTCAGACTACCAAAATTGGATGAACACAAACACTTTTGGAACATTTGCTACTTGCACAAGATCAGATTTCAAAAGTCAAGCATATTTTGAATATCAGGCAAATAGTGTATAAAGAAAATATATGTTTAAATACAAGACAATTTTGTAGGGCAAAGATATTATGTTATGTCCCAAACCAAACACCACTAAAAGCCAGCAGAAAACAGTTTTCTGCAATATTAAACGGAAAACAGATTTATGGAAAATTACGGAGGAAATTTGCATAAAATTTACAATTATCATTATCCACTGAAGCAAGCGAATGGTACGGATAACGTTTTTTTAATTAGAGTTCAAAAAATCATTCACATTACTAAAGCATGTGTCGTAGTTCCTTTGTTTGTCATTCAAGGTTTTTATTCAAACGTAAACTCGATGTTGGATCGACTTGAGGAGAAATCTACAGAAATTACAAATTCAATTTCTGATTTCTATTTTTGCGACTATGGTTCTGTTGCTTATTATCTGGATGATAATAAAATGTATGGTAACAATTTCGGAATGAGAGTAAGTAACTTTATTAACATGTTTTGTTTAAGAATAATAATAAATCTTGTTCAGATCAGCTTTCAAACACGTCAAGCATGTTATCCAAATACATATCAAGCATTTTATCCACATACATATCAAACAAACTGTCCAGGTGGCGTTTAAATTTCGGATTGCATTATAGGTTGGTTTAAGATATCTTTTCTAATATATTTTACAATATTTTTTGTTAATTCTTGTGAACAATGTAGATGTGACCTAGGCAACATAATGAGTTCAAGCCGAAAAATGCATCCCTTCTTTGCCTTGTTTGCTGTGGGAAACTTTGATCACTGCTTCTTCTCTTTTTCCCTCGATGTACGTAAATACAGCGTCAAATTATTGCCCTGTGTTAAAATAACAAGAATTTGATGTGTGCAGGTGTTTGCTTTTAGACCAAATGCTGACTTAAAAGTTATGTACAAAGGAAATCACACGCTTAACAACTTCTTTTTACATTACGAAACACAATGTAGAAATGGTTCGTCATTGTCCAGCTTGTGCAATGTTTGGTTTTACGTCATTAATATTAAGGTTCGTTGCATTGAATACCTTCTGACACAAGCAGGCATTTGTTTACCATTTGGTTTGCCAAACAATTGAAAAGCGCTTTTAAATTTAACTAAATTCCGAAAGATAGTACAGAAAGTTTATTTGTTAGTTGCATGATCTTTGCAATCTTTGGTTTTGTAAGTTTGCAATCTCAGTTTTTGTAGGATGGCAATTTGAAAATAGGCCTTAATAAATTCATGTGATGCTATCATTTTTACGCCATTTTAGAAAGACTCAAAACCAATCAGACTGTTTTACACTGCTTTGGTTAAAATACAGTTTACCAGCAAACTCTTCATTCAAAGGCACTAAAAGCGCCTGATAATCAAAGTTAATCATCAATAATGAAAGACAACAATTCCAACACGTCACACATCACCATAAAATCATAACTAGGATCAGCCCTAAAGCGTCTATGCAGACCAGCGATCACGGTGCACTTATATATACACAGTTCGCAAGGCCCAAACACGCATAGACGTTTTAGGGATGATCATCTGGCGATCACCTACAATGAAGCTGGCATGCTGGACAATTGTAAACGATTTTTTGCTGTTTGTCATGTAGAATTCGAAATCATCCCAAATTCCAAGTGTAAGTTTATACTCATACACGCCTTCAACATATTATTATTTTGGATGGAGTATCCATAAAGCCGTGACCAACACAGTATTCGGTTACACAATGATTTCAAGGTAACTTGTCGCTCACGATTTTTTGTGAAGTAAAATGAAATTGCTGTTTTACACTTTGTAGTTGATCATCCTTTTCATATTGTTTTTACTTTGTAGGAAAAATACCTGAAACAGAGATCAACGCATTCACCTTCTAAATATAGGAAACTATTTCTGAAACGCAACTTTGTAAGCAAAACATTTTCAAAAAACCAAATACCAATAGTTTAATCACAAACATTACTGCCAAGGTAGTGGTGTATATAGAATACATTGTTCAGACTTTTCGACAATCTCTGTTGTCATCATCAGTGCCTGTTTTTGCACCACTTAAACTACTTTTCAAGTCCGTGTATAGTGTTCCCAAATACCAATACGTCACAATAAACTTGATGATTTCCAAAATTTTGCGCCGTTGATTCAGGTCCAAATTGCTTTTATGGTGATGACGTACTTTCAGTGCCAGTTCAATTTTCTATCGGAAACGATTCAGTAGTTAACTCGATGCTGCCACCAAGTGTAAAACCTCTACCGACCGGTTTTGTTCAGTTTCGTGCTTATGGAAGAACTGGGAGCGTCTACGCAATGTGTCCTGCTGTAAAGTAAGTACAGTCTACTTAGCAAACAAATTCTTTGTGAATATAAAATGTAAATCAAGCCTATAATCATCCGATAAAAAGACTTTCGTTTAAATCAGTACAACCTGGCACATAGTTGCGCTTTAATTGACAATGCCTCACAAAGCACAGCCACAAAGTTAAACTTTGTCGAAAAACCGCTGTATTTGTAAATAAACCATTTGACTTCATGCTCAAACAAACGTTTTGCAGCTGCCACGATTAATGTTAAAAACCGAACCGAACGTTTGCAGGTTTACACGGCGTTTTCGTTTGCATGTTTACACATGTTTTGCTCAATGTAGTTACTTGGTGTGAATTCAGGGGCGGCAGTATAAATGTTCGATTTTTAACATTAATTTCATGCGTCTTTATTATTGTTTTATGTATGCTTTAATAATTTATACTTATGTGGTTGGCTTTTGATACGGAAGATGCCACAAAGGCGAAAGAGTTTTATCTTAAAATCATAAAATTAAATGAAGGGATTTTAATAAATTTGAATCAATAAGAATAAGGTTCATCGTAGTATTCTTCCACCAAGCAACGAACTGTAAGATTCAAGCCTAAATTTTAAATATATTGTATTGCTCTATGTTTTAACACTGTTTTGCTTTCTATCGAAGCGCAACTTTTCCGAAGTTTATACTTAATCTTGTGCCGTAACTTCGTCTAATAATCGCAACGTTATTATGTATAAAAGCTGTTTCTTATTTAGAGTAAACGATTGGAGAAGTGAATTTGTGTGCATTGAAGGAATGAACAATCCAGATTTATTCCACTGTAAAGACTGCAATGACTTTACAAGTAAATGTTATCATTTACCTTTGTTATATATTTGTGTTTATTCATGCGTGTCTTGTATCACCACGTGTGTTCGCTTAAGCGTAACGACCGCTTTATAAGCGCGTGCTTTGCCCTTGAGGTCATTACAAGTATTTTGCACGAGGTGTGCGTGTTGTGTCGTTGATGACTTGAGGGTAAATACATTACACTGGCGACGAGGATGGGATCGTCCTACTTGGGAAGTGTTGGAGAGTTCAATTCTGAAATGGAAACATGGCCAACGTACGTGGAAAGGATTGAACAGTTCTTTAAAATTAACGACATTCCTAATGACAAACAGGTACCGGCACTTTTGAATTTTGTTGGGGCTAAGACGTACAGTCTTCTAAAAGATTTGGTTGCACCATCTAAAACTTATTCAAAAACTTACAAGGAGATTGTGAAAATTTTATCGGAACATTTTTGCCCAACCACTTTAAAAATTTCTGAACGTTTTAAATTTGGAAAGCGGGATCAAATGCCTGGAGAATCAGTCAATCAATATGTGGCTGTTATCAGAAAGTTGAGTGAAAATTGTCAATATGGTGATTTTTTGGATGATGCATTAACTCAGAGATTTGTTTGTGGTATACTCTCGGAGGCCATACAACGGCGATTATTAATCGAAAATAATTTGAACTTTTCGCAAGCCGTGGTAATAGCTAACACTTTGGAAAAGGCCGATGCTGATACAAAAATTATGAGAAATAATGACATGGCCGTTAACAAGTTTAGTAGGAATGAGAATCCAAGAGGACGAAGAGCGTGTGGTCGATGTGGTCGCTTGGGTCATGAAGAATTCAACTGCTTTTTCAAAAGTGCTACGTGTTACAAGTGTGGAAGAATAGGTCACATTGCATCAACATGCAGAAACCGAAGCAAGAAGAATTTTAACTTCATTACTTCCGAAGATCAACAGGTGCCTGTAAAATGTTGTTTAAATTCCATTGGTGTAACAGAAAATGACAATATAGTGATTCGACCATTAATTAATGGTAAACCCGTCGTAATGGAGTTAGATACTGGGTCTGCACTGTCTATAATGTCCGAGACTGATTACAAAAATTTGTTTAAAGGCTCTACACTTGAACCAACAAGCATTGTTTTGAAAACTTATTCAAATGAGAGAATCATTCCACTGGGGTTTCTGCCAGTTACAGTGGAATACCGATCTACTCGTTTACACTTGAAACTTTATGTTGTGGGAATAAATGGTCCGACGTTGTTTGGTCGTGAGTGGTTGCGTGCTTTTTGTAAATCTGGAAGTCATGAAAGTTTTAGTTGTTTGAAGTTTGATGTAACTAAATGCCCGCTGGTTGAGTTTCTAGAGGTATTTGATGACAAATTAGGAACGTTAAAAGGAATCAAAGGAAAGTTGTATCTCAAATCTAACTCAAAACCTGTTTTCTGCAAGGCAAGATCACTTCCATACGCCATAAAGCAAAAGGTTGAAACTGAATTAGAGAGGCTGACATCTGAAGGCATTTTGGAACCCGTTCCTTACAGTGAGTGGGCAACCCCTATCGTACCAGTGTTGAAGAAGGATGGATCAGTAAGATTGTGTGGAGATTTTAAAGTAACGTTAAATCCAGTCCTAAACATAGAGCAATATCCCTTGCCTAAAGTAACTGATATATTTGCCACGTTGGCTGGAGGAAATCGTTTTACAAAACTGGATTTAAAAAATGCGTATTTGCAAATGACCATGGAAGACGATTGTAAACATTTTCTTACCATTAATACCCACAAAGGACTTTTTCGTTACAACCGCCTAGTTTTTGGGGTAGCTTCAGCCCCAGCATTGTGGCAAAAGGCTATGGATCAAGTACTGCAAGGTTTGAAAGGGGTACAATGTTTATTAGACGATATGATAATCACGGGAGCAACCGATGTAGAACATACAGAAAATCTTAGGAATGTTCTCAAGCGACTGTCGGAGTATGGCTTGAAAGTCAATCCGAACAAGTGCGAGTTTTTTAAGGATCGAATCGAATTTTGTGGTCATGTGGTAGATAAAGAGGGATTGCATAAATCGCACGATAAAATTAGGGCAGTGACAAGTTGTCCAATCCCACAGAACGTGTCCCAGCTACGTTCGTTTCTTGGCTTAGTTAATTATTATCATCGATTTTTGCCCAATCTGTCAACCCTTTTACATCCGTTATGTGAACTTTTAGAGAAAGGTCATAAATGGAACTGGTCCTTGGAATGCGCTCAGTCATTTGACAAAGCTCGTAAACTTATGGCTTCTGATAAGGTTCTTACACATTATGATGTAAATTTGCCAATTAGGTTAGCATGTGATGCATCACCGTACGGTATTGGAGCAGTTATGTCTCATGTAATGCCAGAAGGCTGTGAACGACCTATTGCATACATTTCGAGATCTCTGTCGAAGTCCGAGAAAAACTATTCGCAAATTGATAAAGAAGCTTTAGCTATTGTGTGGGCTGTACAAAAGTTTCACATTTACTTGTTTGGTCGACATTTTACGCTGGTGACAGACCATGAGCCTCTTACTTCTATCTTTCATCCAAAAAGAAGCATTCCTGTAATGTCGGCACAGCGTTTGCAACGTTATGCTTTAATTTTGTCCGCTCATAATTATTCCATAGAATACCGCAGTACAACTCAACATGGCAATGCTGATGGTTTATCTAGATTACCGCAAGGCTCAACTGAAACTTCGTGCGATGCTGCGAGCAGTTTTTATTTCAAGCAGATTGACTTTTTGCCTGTAACGGCTGATGAGATTGCTAAACACACACGCTCGGACAAGATTTTGTCACGGGTGTTTGCTTGTGTGACATCGGGCAATTGGGTGCAGG
This sequence comes from Phallusia mammillata, assembly GCF_965637545.1. NCBI lineage: Eukaryota > Metazoa > Chordata > Ascidiacea > Phlebobranchia > Ascidiidae > Phallusia > Phallusia mammillata. The sequence continues at coordinate 7,705,034 of NC_137254.1, read as the reverse complement.
AAAGTGACATCATGGCGTATTATTATCGAAGAAACGAGTTATCTACATATTACGGATGTTTGGTTTGGGGACCCAGGGTGATTATTCCAGAAAGTTTAAAGTCTTCTATATTGCAGGAATTACATAACGGACACTTGGGTGTTGTAAAGATGAAACAAATCGCTCGAAACTATGTCTGGTGGCCAAACCTCGATAAACAAATCGAGGAATTGTCTAAAAACTGTTCGGGGTGCTTACAAAACAGAAACGCACCAGCCATCGTAAAATATCACCCATGGCAAACCTGTGTTAAACCTTGGCAACGCATTCACTTAGATTTTGCAGGTCCTGTGGAAAACCACATGCTTTTGGTGATCGTGGATGCCTATTCCAAGTGGCCAGAAGTAATCCCGATGCGTTCCACCACGGCGGCTGCAACCATAGACGAACTTCGCAACGTTTTCTCAAGGAACGGTATTCCTGAAAAAATTGTTTCAGACAACGGTCCTCAATTTATTTCACAGGAGTTCGAGACGTTCATGAAGATGAACGGTATTCGTCATTCGAAGACTGCTCCTTATTCTCCATCCACCAACGGCCAAGCGGAGAGATTTGTACAAACTGTCAAGAGAGGTTTACAATCTATGGCAAACGATCCTGGAAACCTAAAAAGCAAACTTTCAAGATTTTTGTTGTCCTATCGCAATGCTCCTCATGCATTGTTAGGGGAGTCCCCCGCCAAGCTGTTCCTCAAGCGCAATTTGAGAACACGGCTAGATCTGGTTCAACCCGCGGGAGAAGAAAGGGTTGAGAAGTGTATAGAAAAGCAAATAGACAAGCACCACGGGCAGCCACCACGAACATTTAAAGTTGGTCAAAAAGTGGCAACCTTGGATTATCGTGCTCGCAGTAAACGTTGGGCAATTGGCGTTATAGAAAAAGTTCTCGGGCCCCTGACTTATCTCGTACGTGTAGACTGTAAATTTATTTGGAAGCGTCACACTAATCAGTTGATTGACATGTCGGAAAATAATGTTCGTTGCAATGTGAAATGTAATTCGCCGTGTTTTGATGATTTTGTTTTTGATAATCGTCCCAACCTTTCAAACGACTCTAATGCTTTTGATAGCCGTTCCAGCATGTCGAACGATTCTTATGCTCGTTATCCCACGAGAACTCGACAGCCGCCGACCAGATATGGCTTTGAGAATTAGGATTTGTTTGTAGGGAGGAGTGTTATATATTTGTGTTTATTCATGCGTGTCTTGTATCACCACGTGTGTTCGCTTAAGCGTAACGACCGCTTTATAAGCGCGTGCTTTGCCCTTGAGGTCATTACAAGTATTTTGCACGAGGTGTGCGTGTTGTGTCGTTGATGACTTGAGGGTAAATACATTACAACCTTAACATTCCTCTGTGTAAAATTATAACTTAAAAATAGATTGGAACGGATTGCCAAAAACCGTGTTGAACGAAACGACTCCAGTTGATTATGCTCATTCTTTGAGGGATTAGAATTCAACAATTATGATATTCTACCGTTAAATCTCATTGGAATCTACGTAGAGTTTGCAATAATGCAACGAACAAATGTGCGACTTCAGCCTGATCGTTTACTACATTTAACGTGGATGTGACTGTGATTTAATTTGTCCAGATCACGTTTTGCGAAACTTGGTGACCAACCATCTCAACAACATTACAAGCTTTCTTATGTCTTATCTTACTGGAAATTGCTTACTTCATTTTGTGACTAGTTGAGTCAGACATATTGTTGAGTTTTGGTCAAAACATTTTGATTTTACCTCAGTTGGTTTGGCCCAGTTTCGGACCAATATAAGTAAGGCGTAATCGGACACGCTGGAAAAGGAAATTGTTGCACAGCAGACTGCAACATCGCTAAGTAAGTTGGTACTAGCTAGTTTAAAATTCACTTGGGAATTGTGCTTTGTAGGTAGTTAATCGCATTAGTATTTGTTTTGTTTATTTGAATTTCATAACACCAGGGTAGTATTTTTTCAGTATATTTTACCTTGCACACATGCTGTTGGAAATTTGTAATATGACGTAAATATAGGTTTGCTTCTACGTTTGTTCAATTACCGTGTATACTCGCGGATAGGTCGCAACTTTTTTGCTTATATTTAAAAAAAATATAGGTGCGACCTACACGCTCGACATAAGTGCTAATCGCCACCAAGTCGGAACAAAATTGAAAGTTTTCGGCTATTGCAAGTGCCGTATGTTCCGGTCGGCTTATTGGGCGGATATAACGTATTTATTCGAGTATAACCCTCAAAATTTTATGCTAATTTTTAATAAAAATTAAGGGAGCGCGTTATAGACAAGAATTGTAGTGGAAATGTGCTGTCGAATACGGGTACATGCACTCGTGCACACACATACCGAGACAGTTTCATGAGCGCACATGCACATGCGTCAGCTCAGCGTGCGTTGGATTTTCCCGCTTTGTTGAGAAAACATAGTTTTGCGGTTTCAATGCAATGCAGTTCAATGCTAAAAAAAAAAACGAATTGCACCAGTTGTTTATGCAAAAAAGCTAGGGAAAGGGTCTTTTAAATCCCTGGATTTTCAGTACGACTTATGTGCAGGTATATACAGTAAGTTTGTATCAAACAATTTCAAACATAATATTCCTTTGTTTCAAACTTAGGAACAGAAATTAAAGCAACCAAAACGATAATAAAATTACAAACATCTGCTTCAGGTCATAACATAATATTCATGATTCAGATAAAACATTTTATATAATACCTGAACAACTAATTTGACGAGATGGAATCTCAGGATTTTAACTTCGAGCAAAGTGATGATTTTGATCAGAGCTTTGAAATGGTACGAAAAGAATTTATTAGTTTCAAAGCGCTTTTAACTCCCTGCAAACTTTGAATGGTGAGCGCATAATCGTTTTGTTATCGTTATGACGAAACGATTCACACAATTGTGTTTACAAAAAGTCATTAGCGTCCGGATTTTGCACCAGCATAGAAAGTGATACGCAACGCGGTGTTTCATGTAACAAACGGTTTTTGTCAAAGCAAGCGATTGGTGTCCAAAAATACCCAATATTTAAAACACCCAAAGGTGTTTGCCAGTGGCGTACCACCGGTTGGGCACACTGCAATAGATGATAAGCTGTGCAGACAGTATACACTTTTTTTCGTACCACAAGGTCCCATTTGTGCCGCTGGTGACGAGAAATAGACAGTAATGGCCAAAGTAGCCATCAAACAGCACTCTAGATTTTTGGAGTAGCAGGTTAAAAAATAATTTAAAAAAAAAAAACTTTAAAAGTCGGTATTTTATTTCGTTAATCAATCAGTCTTATTCGGTTTGAATTTCGAGTCTATCTATACACAATAAAAACCCATTACATCTTTCAACATTTTTATTACATAGTTGGCATGTAACTAAATTCTTGAAATAAACTAACGTTTTTGATTACTTTTATATGTTTGATAATTCTACTTTGTTTATCATAGATAAATCGCTTACATCCCATCTGTAAAACAGCCAGTCTGCAATAGAGATGTACCGAATATTCGGTTTGCCGAATTTATTCGGCCGAATCGGACATTTTTGCAAAGATTCGGTTTCGGCCGAATAATTTGTTGCGATTCGGCCGAAACCGAATCTTTTACGAGCACCCATTCAAAGCGTTAAACGTGCCCTTTCTTCTCAGTAGCAGCGAAAATCGCGTCAATCATTATATTTTTTGACATAGTGACTTTTCCCACTGCAGACAAAAAAACAGTTTTCCATTGTTGGGTTGGCAATCGTGCTTGGGACAATGTTAAACCCCACAGAACTAAAATACGGACGAAACACAACCATTCTGTACTAATTGTCTGGTAGATAAACTTCTGCTTTCATGTCAAACGCGTAGGATACGACTTTGCGTGACGTCATCAATGATTCGGTTGATTCGGCCGAATTTAATCGGCAAAACCGCCGAATATTCGGTTTCGGCCGAATCGAAATTTCACCGATTCGGTAACTAGTCTGCAAGCAGATCGAAGATGAAATGAAAACCACGAGCAATATGAGGATTACAAAGCATCAACACGTCTGTTGCTTCTTTCATGCAGCTTTAAGGAAGTCAGATGTAGGTTGTAGCTTCAAGCAATTTTTCTTTGCGTTGTAAATATGATTTGGATGAGTGCTTCCGCTCGTAAAATGTTTTTCTGTTTTTTTGCAACGAACGTATTCACGAAGCTAAGTTTCCAATAAATAACGAAAATTTTAACCGAATTTCACTTTTTCTTAACAGTTTTATTTTTGCTTACAAATTGCATTATTTTACCAACAAAACACTATTGTTAGTAACACTAAATTGTATCACTAAAATTGTAACACTAAATTGTATCACTAAAATATTGTATTCCGGCCCATATTAGACCCTGGCTGCGAACTGTCTGCTCCACCGATTGGTATACTTCCAGCAGTTTTGTTATGTCAAGTAAATGACTTTCCGTCAAAATTCAGCGAATATTAATTTCATAATCAAATCAATAAGCTTTTCATTGACTGTTATGCGAGGCCCAGTGTCCCAAAGTGATTATAATTGGTTCTTTTCTTTTGTGTTCAACGTGGTAAAATGAGGTGATGTTAAAGCTGCTCACTGTATAATTGTTTTCGTTGCACTGACTTTACTTGCAAAACAAAACAGTGCAAAACAAGGTGTAAATAGGTGTTTGCTTGCATCTCTCTATATAAGTTGCTTCGTTTCCCCATTCAGAAAACAGTATCGTTCATCTATTCTATTGCGTGCAACCACAAGCGAAGGGTTAAAGTGCGTCAAAATAGCTGAATAAGTGTGCAACATCACGGATAGTTGACACCTAAATTGCTATTCAAAAAGCAACACCATTCGTCCCTGACTGCATGCCCTGAGTCAAACTAGTCAATTGCTTCCTGTAATACAAAAACGTGCAAACGACGGAGGACGCAGCTGCATAACCGATTACTGTTTGAATTACTTCGTGTATGCGAAGCAACTAGAAACAGTAGCCCAGTTGAGTTGAGTTGATAACACACAGGTATAATATTTCACAAGCGGTTTGTTGAGGTTAATTTGAGTGTGTAATACAAATGCAGTTTTAAATAAAGCGTAAGTTCATATTAGTTGTAATATTTTCCACAAAATGTAATAAAATTGACGCAAAAGTGTTTTCACTGGTGTGTTAGTACCTGGCCAATTGAAATGATTTTTCACATATCTTAAATTACAGGTTTAACCGTTTTGACTAATCAGTTACCAGATCCCAGGCCCAGTTTATGGCCATTATAAATGGCGCTTGTAATCGGACATGCTGGAAAAGAAAATTGTTGCACAGCTGACTGCTGCATTGCGAAGCAAGTTAATGCCAGTTAGCGGCAACACTGAACACAGTGGAAAATTAAACTATGCGTAATCAAAAGTGTTTGTTCTGTTTAAAAAAGCTTAATTTGGTTCTATTACCTTCGTAATGTTTCCAACAAAGCAAGTCCAGAATCGTCCACAAAAGTTTCGTTTCTTTATTGGGATGGCATACAATTTATTTTATGTGCACATTCACACTTTGCAGCATTTTGGTCTACACACCAAAGCAGTGGTGTTTGTTCAACTAACAATTTTAAACATAATGTTCCATGGTTTCAAACGGATGAAAAACAAAGCTAACATACTGTTTCAGGTCATAACATAGTATTCGAAAGTCAGATAAAACTTTTCTTTATAATATCTGAACAACTATATTGACGAGATGAAATCACAGGATTTCGACTTCGAGGTGATGTTTTTGATCAGAGGTTTATGGAACGTGGAAATGTAAGCGTTAGACTGAATTCACCCCTGATTGAATATAAAATTAGATTTAGTTTGTGACGACAGTTTAGGGCTTGAGACAGATAATTCAGTCTCAATAGGCTAACTGTAGCCTTATTAGCCGATGTTTTCATGAACTTTCTAATCGACAAAGCCTTAGCTTCAACACCGTCTAAAACCAAACCCGATCTGCTCTGTCGGTATGTCGACGATCTGATCGTTGTGTTTTCTTCGCAAACCTTGCTGCAAAAGTTTTTCAAGAGGCTGAATGCAGTTTATCCGAGCATATCTTTCACACAAGAACTAGAGTTACACAACACCATCCATTACTTAGATGTGCTCGTAACGAATACACCCAATGGCATAGTCACTACCACCTACCGCAAGCCTACCCACAGTGGACTCTACAGCAAGTGGGACAGCTTTGTACCACTTCACCATAAACGCAACCTCGTTAACTGCCTCATAAAAAGAGCATATAACATCTCCAGTTCCTACAAAATCATGGACCAAGAGTTTGGAACAGTAAAATCCATGCTTGCCTCCAATGGATACCCTGTCACCTTCCTTGACGGGTGTGTTAAAGGGTTTCTCAACAGATGTCATCGCCCCACACCTCCATCTTCACCCAAACGATCGGAAACCACACATTTTGTGACCATGCGCCTCCCCTTTATAGGAACCACATCTTACAATATAGCGCGTGAGCTCAAGGGATTTGTGAAACGCACAATACTCGATGTGGAACTACGGGTTATCCACAAACCGACAAAAATTGGCAGTTTCTTTTCTATCAAGGACCGCCCTTGCAACAACCTCCGCTGCAGTGTTGTTTACAGGCTGACATGTTCGTGTGGGTCCTCATATATTGGTGAGACGCAGCGAAACTTAATAACTCGAATAAAAGAGCACAGGACCAACGAAAAATCGGAAGTGTGTAGGCATCTCCAGACTAACACTATGCATAGGGTCAACTTCACAGAACCAGAAATATTGGACGCAACGTCAAAACGGATTCGTTTGTTTATTCTGGAGTCGCTTCTTATCCAGCAACATGCACCGGGACTGAACGTGGACACAACTTCGATGCCCCTGCGGCTTTTTAACACCTAATTATCACTGGTTTTATCGTTATCTCCATTTTGTCGGCAACCTTTTATCAGCGTGACGCAGTTGATTAAACTTTTCTCCTTACTTTTTCTGTATATAAACGCGCTTGTTTCCACTTGTGCATTACATTTTCACTGATGATGACAATAGTTTTGTCGAAACGTTTGTTTTAATAAAATGAATACGTTTTACTCTACGTCGCTGGCAATTTGCTTTTTATTAAAGCTGTTATTCCCGTGTCTTGTTAATAAGTTCTGTTTATAAAGCGAGAAAACAGCTAGCTTAATGGTGTAAAAGCGACCGATAAGTTATCGGCACTAGAACGTCAGTTTTTACATTCATCGTGTTGGTGTAAAAGTGTATGTTCCACGACTCTAGGAAACCTCGCTTGTGAAAACCAGTTATCCTGGCTAACACTTTAGCAGCAAAAACGTTATTGGTATGATCATGGACAGTACCATGTTTTGCTAATGCCGATTTTTTGCATCTTTCTTAGCCACGTCCCTATTGTGAGACCGCACCCTCTACAAAGTATTGCGTACACCACGCCCCTTGTCGCATTTGTATCTATCTAACATGTGACGGATTACATCCGTTAACTTAGGAATATATGGCAAAGTGACAAAAGCACGCTCTTTGAACTCAATTCCGTGCAATCTTGGTTTTTCGGTCACTGATAATTCAGTTCGGGTAACCGTTTAACCCCAGGGCCTCGTGTACCCTTCGTGACTCCGAATTTAACGAAACCCATTTTGCTACGTCTCTTGGTTGTTCCTTTAAGCGCTCGTCCGGCACTTTGGTATACAAAGGTTTTGGTTGCTGGGACTTGTAGGTACCTGGATGTGCTGGTTTGTTTCTAGACAGAAACAAGAATATTTTATCCCTGGATGTAGAATTTTCGACACCCCTGGATTGTACACTTTGTTTAAGCGTGTATCACAAACTAACCAGCATTACAAGAGGTACGTACAATTCTAAATGTTCCAAACACAGATAAACTGATGTTCTAAAGCCGATTAGCTATCGGTCCGATATTTATCAACGTTTTTTTGCCGCTTTCGCGCTGTGTCTTTTTTGTGTTCAATCTCGGGGTGTTATAAGAAGGGCTGTGTTGGGATGTAGACACCCTGTTTATGACGTCGAACTTAGGACGACTTGTTTACAATTGTCAGGCGAACTAAAATGCCTATCTTATTTCAGCTCATACGATATTAATTGTAAATCAATTTAACTGTTATCTTTGTAATACCTGAAAAACTAATTTAAAAAGAGATGACATCAAAGGATTTTGGTTTTTATGATCAAAGGCTTACTGAAGGTGGAAATGTAAAACAACATATACCGATACACAGCAGTGAGAAACTTCATCGATGTGAGGTTTGTGAAAAAACTTTTGCCCGAAGAGGAACTTTGAAAAGACACATGTTGGTTCACACTAAAGAAAGACCATATCGATGTCATGTTTGTGAAAAAGAGTTTGCCCGCATGGAAGTTTTAAAATCACACATGTTGACTCATACTAAAGAGAAACCTCATCGATGTTATGTTTGTGATAAAAGATTTACCCAAAGTGGAATTTTAAATACCCACATGTTGATTCACACTAAAGAGAGACCATATCGATGTGATAATTGTGATAAACGATTTACCCGAAGTGGACTTTTGAAAAGACACATGTTGACTCACACTAAAGAGAAACCTCATCGTTGTGATGTTTGTGAAAAAGGGTTTGCTCGTATGGAAAGTTTAACAACACACATGTTGACTCACACCAAAGAGAAACCTCATCGATGTGATGTTTGTGAAAAGACTTTCAGTATCATTTCAAATTTGAAAAGACACATGCTATCCCACACCGAAGAGAAACCTCATCGATGTAATGTTTGTGAAAAGAGTTTCAGTATCATTTCAAATCTGAAAACACACATGTTGATTCACACTAGAGAGAAACCACAATGATGTTATACTTGTGGTAAATGATTTATCCAAAGTGGAAGTTTGAAAACCCACATGTTGATTCACAATAAAAAGAAGTCTTATCGATGCGACGTTTTTGGTAAAACATTTACTTGGTCTGGAATTTGAAAAACACATGCTGATCCATCAATGTGTTTTTTGTGAAATTCCATTTAATGTCATTTCAAGTTTAAAAATTCACTTGTTGACTCACAACGAAAAGTAGTGTTACCGACTAGAAGTTTATTGAAAGGTTTACTTTGGGTCAAAGTTGCCTTTTTGTGTAGATTTGGTTTTCTAACAGTGTGAAACATGTATTACGCAGAGTAAAAATAAAAACGGTGACTCTATGTACAGTTATCAATGTTTAAATGTACAATAATTAAAATTAGAAATTAGGCGCCAGTAAATGGGTTAATTTGGAGACACATCCTATTGTTTTCAATGGTTTTTTTTTGCAACATTACAAAAAAACGCTTGGTTCGGTCTCGCCATGTTTAGTTACATAAACTCGGATAATAATGTTTCATTAAAATCAATAACATCCAAGCATGAGACTGTCAAATTTCACCAAAACAAACAAAAAATATAGAAAACAAACAACAACAATTAATTTGCTGTATGGCCTAAAATAAGCATAATATCACATTCACGGGGAAACGGCCAGGTCAAATTTTGCAGCTCCTGCTCCAGGGTTAGCTGGATCTTCATGAGGACTTTAGTTTCTCTTTGTCCTACGTAGCGGTATATTTGAATAGGTGCGTAGTGCAAAAGTTATGTCCAGTAAAGTTGCGTTATCTTTGGTTTCGAAGCAAACCATTCAAGAATTTAATCTGAGTTTATTATGTTTTTTGCCAATTTTTGTACTTGCAAACTTTTTATTTATTTGGAATCTCTTAGAGAGATTTAAACAATAATAATATTTCATCGTTAAATACGATTTAAATGACAGTTTGTATGTAAGATTTTGTAAATCCTTCAAATACTCCATTGTACCAAAGGTCTGTGTTGATTAATATAGAATTTTATGCAGTATTTATACTTAAACGTGATATTTAAGCCAATTTATTTGCAATATAACAAAAAATTCTTTAAAAAAAATCACTGGAAGGTAAAACCGTATAATTTGATAACCTACTTGGTTAAGAAATATGGGTATCGCTTTAACTGGAACAATTGCTTTCATATGTTTTCCAATTACGTTTTAATTTGCTTTAAACTCAAAACACTAATACCAAAATATTATAATATGTACGTTGATGTTAAACTGTAACTCTTTGCCTGTTTGTCAACTAGTCGTATCGCCACATCCAGCAACAAAACTCGTGTTGCAAAATATATTCTACAACATCCTGTAAAGACACTATGTACAGCTTAAAACAGATATTTCGGTCTGAACATTGTTTGCGTATTAATTTGCGTCGTGCTATCACGATCACTCAAATCTGTGCATAATGTTATCATTTTTTTCGACTTTACGTTGAACCCAAAGCTAGTCAAAAATATTTAATACAATCCTTATGCTTATGTGATAGCAAAGCAAAAATGCAAATGAATATTTTTTTCACAACAATATCAGAATGTTGGGCATGAAGCAGAAATCTTTTAACCATGCACTGGGGTTAAAGCAACATGATGAACATGTCAGTCGGGTAATAAAGGAGCATCTACGCGGCAAGTGAGTAAATTTGAAATCATTCATTTTAGTCACATTAAATGTAGAAAACCATTTGCTTATTTTCAGTATTAAGAAGATTACAATGTTTACATTATGGTTGAAAGTTTCTATTTTCGTTGTCCGATAATATATTTTGATTCAACTGCTGCAATAATTAACGTCTCAACGTTGCGCAGCTATCTCGGGCAAGGTGAATTATTTAGTGGAATTTTGTTACTACGATTTTTTCACTCAACTCAAATCAATACGTACTGGAAATCCTTTCACTCATGTAGGGCTAAATAGTTTGACTAAGCTTGTGCTTCAAGGATTTAGTTTTCAATTGATTGATTTAGTAAATTTTTATTTTATAACCTTGTTTCAAACCTTGACTAAATTCAAGCTTTTGTTATTTCAAATCACGCGTTGCCTCTAAGCGTCTGCTATGAATTTATATTATCGCTCATTATTGCTTGTTTTGGATACAAACACTTAGGCCGATCGTGATGGGAAAACTTACATTTTGTTTTCAGGTTTTCGTACGTAGATATTTAAATGTCTTTTGCAAACCCATCAACCTCCAGTATAAGACAACAAACAATGACATCAAGTTTTTCAATGAACCCCGGTATGGTCCATTTGTAACAAGGATAACTCCGACATATTTTGCAAGTTGAAATATTTTGTCTGTACTGGAACGGCAAATTTTGTATCAGTTGTATATTTTGACCAACTTTTGCTGGGCATTACAACAACGTTTTTGGTCACAAAGATATGATGGCAAATCAATACAGTGAAAGAACACCCGAAATGGCGTCAAAACAACAGAATATGTTACGTATGATTATGATCTTCATCGTTGCAATTGTAATCATTCTATTTTAATAAGGGGATAAATGACTGCTTAGGATTATTTAATAAAGCCATTTTGCTCAATTAAATTTGTGAACTGTACATCTGAATTCTGAAATAATGGGGAGATCAACCAATGTGACACAAATGGAAAAACTGAATCAAGCACTTGAAGAGTTCAAACAAAGACAAGATAAGTTGGAAGAACAAATCGAGCTAGTAAATGCTGTTAAAATCCCAGAAACTGTTTCCACAACTGGACTCCCATCTGAAGGAATGATAAAAGAAGCTGGTGAGTTGAGGGCCCTGCTTTCCAAACTTGGGACGGAGATCCGTACCTTCGATGAAAGGATGAAAAGCTGTGAGCAGGACTTGGATGACCTTGAACAATATGGCCGAAGAAACTGCCTGATTCTTCATGGTGCTAATAAAGTGCCCAAGGGAAGTCATTCTGACCTGGTTAACTTTCTTTTGCCTATTTTAAATGTAAAGTTACAGCCCTGTGTTCCAGTAACACAACAGGACATTGACATTGCTCATGTCCTTCCAGCAAAGAAAGGCACTCCTGTAATAATAAAATTTGTTCGAAGGTCTGTTCGGAACGATCTATTCTTTAAGAAAAGAAACCTGGCTCAAAGTGGACTTGTTCTGACAGAATCCCTTACAAGAAAGCGCCTCCAACTGCTTCGACAAGTACAAGAGAGGATTGGAATGAGAAACACATGGACAAACAATGGAATCATCCATGCAATGGCCCATGGCCAAAAAAAGGTGATCCGTACAATAGAAGATCTTAATTGCTTTAACTGGATCATCACACTTATTTTTGCATGATAAATGTAGCACACTGTGTCCTACTGTACCATATGTAATTCATTATAGCAACAACCTATGAGCATGGCTTACCCTATGCCGGTCAGAGATCTACCTAAAAGCCGAAAAGGGGGCACAACTAGTAGGTCGAATTCCATCCATACTACCAATTTTTTAAATACTGAATTATACTCTTATTTCCCATTTAATTCACTCACGGACCAGGAGTTCAATTACCAACATAAGGGCACAAAAGAACCAAATATACTCCCAGATTACCTCTCCACTGAAATTAATATAATGAGTTGACTGATCCTAGCTGCTATGATTATTCAAACCAATTACCAGTGTCAAGTTGTCATGCTTCTTCCAGTTTTTCAACACTCTGCATTAACGCGCGGTCATTAGTTAACCCAAATAACTTCTGTAAACTCGAGGGATTAATACATAATATGAATATTAAACCTACTATTATTTGTGTCAATGAAACATGGGTTAGGAATAAAATCAACCAGGATTACATTGCAACCTGCTAAACTACACTTTTATCTCAAATAGCAGATGTAAAGCAACTGGTGGGGGTGTTGGTTTATTTATTAAATCTGGCATAAAACACTCTTTATGTAAAGACCTGACAATAATGAACGAAAAAGTTTTTGAATCTATTTTTGTGGATATAGATTTGGGCACTGAAACCATAACATGTGGAACTATCTATAGATCACCAGGGCAGAACCTAAACACAAGCGATGAATTTCTAAGAGTTTTAAAAGATACCCTTTTGAGTATTAATAACAAAAAGAATCATTCATACATTCTTGGTGATTTTAATTACAACCTCTTGGATATTAGCAACAATCAAATTGACAACTTTACCAATATTCTATTTGATAACTCTTTCATTTCATTAGTCAACAAACCAACAAGAATCACAGATACAAGTGAAACATGCCTTGACAACATTTGGACTAATGACCTAAAAAATCAAACCCAATCCTTCATAATTTTGGACTGTATATCTGATCATCTTCCTGTTTTTGTAAGTGTTAATGTAAAAAATAAAGTTGACAACCAAACCTCATTTAGACAGTTTTCAGAAAAAAGCGTTGCTAAATTTTCTCATCTAATGGGCCAAGCTGACACCTCAAGCATTCTCTGTGAGAATGAACCAAATAAGGCATTTAAACTGTTCAGTAATTTATTTGGTACAATCTTCAATAAATGTTTCCCAATATCTGCAGCGACAAAACATTCACATCCTGCAGCTATTACTTGATCACAACTTGCATAAACACGGTAGCGGGAGGACACACCTTGACGAGACGTGAACGGCAGAAATGCTCCACCAGCATGCAACACTCTCGGGAGTACAGAACGTTACACAAGTCATGACCAAGCAAGCAAGTGTTACCAGTCAGACACATGGTAACGAAGAAGTTACACAACACATCTAAACCACCGATCTTAACACGTAATTCCGCCACACCATCAGCAGGAAGCAAGTCGATCCATCCGCTTGGTACAAAACAGAGGTCGGTGCGCCAAGGTGATCACTCGGGACCCTCTTACTCTTTCTAGAACGTCATAACTCATCAAACATACAGGTGACCCTGTGTCCACTGTGAAGGTGATCCCTTGTTCTTGTACGCTTCCGAACACATACACTACAGAATCTGTGTCGTCAGGTTGACTCAGAGAGGCTAACAGAACTACATTGATTGGGGTTGGGCCAGACTCCTCTCGCGATCTTCCAACCCATTTCCGTTTAAAGGACAATTGCGCCGTATGTGGCCTGTAGGCCACGTAAGAAAGCGCTGCATACAGAACGGTCACGTATTTGCATTACACTTTTCACAGTACTATCACCGTAGGCTAGACGAGCTATCTCTCCAAACCAATTTCGGGCACACAAAAAGTTGTTAAAGACAGCGAACGCTGTTGCATAGGGATTTTAAGTAGGTCAGCAAAATTTTCAAAACTTACTAACCACGCTGCAAAGTCATGTTTCCAAATTGAATCAAATTGAACCGGTGTATTTATCTATTTCGAAGAAATTTTTGCTGCACATGGTTCAGCTGGTTCAGGTTCTCCACTATTCACATACTTCTTAAACCAAGCTTTTGCCTCTTTTACCTTCTCATCACGACGTTCTGGGGTATCAAGGGGAGTTTTATCCGAAATTGAAGTAGATGCAAATGGTTTTCCTCGAGCTAAATCCATTTTGTTTTCGTTTCTTTGGTAAATCAAGGTAATCTTCTGAAATGGCCACCGCTGCCACCATTGTAACGTTCCACACTTTTTGTAGGTCACCAAATCAGTTTTATTATTACCTTAGTTTGCCTGTACGATCTTATTCAAATAGAATCCAACGATTAAACACGATAATTACAGATACAAAACACACACAGCAATATAGCCACACCACGAGACAAACGGGCGACAACCTCACGTAATCTCGATACCAAAACTTAAACAGAGATATCATAATCGTTGCAATCACCAACAACTTTATTGCATTTTATCATTTTTTAAGTTCATTAACACTCTTTTGAAACTGTGCTTGAATTCCAAGCATCATCTCTTTCATTAGTTCCCGGTCTTTAGCACAGTTTTCTTCATATACATTAATAAACTTTTCAAAATTATCTTCAGATGACACTACAAATAAGCTACATCAGTGTTTCCCCCATTTCGGCAATCCCAACCATCTTTCGGGCATAAAAATCAATATTGTTTAACAGTTTTCATAACTTATCTCGGTTTAGGATTTTTTTGCTTAAAAACTGAGACAGTTTGGTCTTTGTAGCGCACTCTCTGTATTTTTTATCGCCGCTTGTGTGTAATTTTGTTCTGCACTAAACGAGTGTCTGACTTAGAATGACATTGTTCAACAAATAGCATTTAAAATATTCGCGTATGCTCTTTGCGACACCGAACGGTATTTAGCAAATTTTTCTGTGGTGAATATTTGTGATTGTAGATTTTCTAAATGCTGCAATTTTTTTGCCAACACAACGCAAATCTAATCCCCTTCCTGATAGATAAACTTTTCCAATTATTTCGAGTACGCCAGGTCCATTAAAGGTGCCATACAGAATCAGCCGATCAGCAAGCATTCACCATATGGCAAGGCGTAGGCTAAATAATCTAGGCTGCGGTGGGATTCGAATCCACGACAGGAGTCTTTCCGGGACTCGCGCCCTACCAACTGAGCTACGCAGGCTTTGTGGAGAATTCGCCGAAAGTCGAACCACAAGCACCGTTGCCTGCCTCGTATGCTGCACATGTCAGCTTCGTAGTAGGGGATCGCCAGATTGACCACTAAGGAAAGTTGAACTGAATCATACCCCTTTTTCGCATTTCAGCAAAAACGTGTGGAGAAAATGTTACTGGCACGACGTATAATTTAATGTCACCTAACTTTGAAAGTAATTAACGTTGGCTGTGTGTTGAGATTTAAACTCGAAAAAAAGGACGTTCTTGGTGTTTCAATTTTCCTCCTTCGACACCGAACTTGAAGAAGACCTTCTGTTTGTGAGTTAACTGTTACTTACATCAATATCATAAAATTAAAGCAGTTTACCTCGCAAGCACAAGAAAAAAAATGTTAACCAGTCAAAATTTAACGGCTTCACTTTCCAATGGGTGAACATATTCAAGTCACTAGCTTATTAATTGGAAAAATTGTAAATGTATTGAAAACTGACAGCTCGACGGCGGACTCGATGTGAATATAACGCATTTAGACGTTGCCTCCCTCTCCCCCTATTTCATGAACACGTTCCCAGGATTTTGGATTGTAATGATCTAAATTCTACATATTATCTAGTTTAAGGACGAAAATGACAATGTACAAACACTTACTGGGAATCTAGGAGCACATGACTTCCAAATTGATGCTAGAATTCTCATTCTTTCGCTCGTCAGCAGTGGTGGTCTTCTTAGCATGGGATTTAATGCAACGGTCAATCTTGTAGGTGACTTCTTTATTTTTTTTGAATGTTTAACAGGGTTTGAACCTAGGCCGCTCCCGGGTGGAAATATCAGGTTTTCTGTATCAAGCTTCTTTGACTATTCCACCGAGTTTCTGACTCATAGAAAATGTTTTTTTTTTCACGGGGTTCGAACCTAGGACACTCAGGTTACGAATGCCCATCAGGGTTTTTATGACTGTATATGGGTCAAGCCCGCCGGAACATTCCGCCAAGTTCCTGCCCCAAAAAATGTTTTTAATAGCACTGCAGGACCTTATTTAACATTCGCAACGCGTAGTGGATGATCGAGTTTGACTACCCAATTCAATTACGCTTGTATATTTCGACACTGCCTATTTGCTATCTATGCAACATTTATGAAAGTTGTGCAAAATTAAACAAGTTTCATCCCAAGTATAAAATAATACAAAAACTGTGTTCTCAATGTTTGTGCCAGTCACGAAAAAATTAATTCTTTTGTTGTCCAGCAGCTAATCTTACGCGATTAAAACTCTTTACTTTTTGAGCACTATGGCTACAAATGTTTTTGTGTGCATGAAAATAAATTGTGTCCACTAATGTTTTGGGTCGCAGTAATACACTCGTATTGTGCAGGGTCAATAATGCTGCAATAAAATTTAGTAAGAGCCCACATCTCTAATACTGTATCAGTTCTTCTGGACATTGACTTTCTACCCAGCTTTGTTGAACACCAAATCGGGGAAAGTAATGTGTAGTGGGAATAAACTGTTGCTGCCAGGCATAATGTATCAAGAAAAACTGATTTCCACAAGCGCGGTTTCCGAGAGTCGTGGAACATACATTCTCACACCAACACGATAAACGTTAAACGGACGTTCTAATGCCGATAACTTATCGGTCGCTTTTGCACCATTGAGCTAGGTGTTATCACTTGACCATTGATGCACACTGCGTTTTTTTTTTGTGTGTGTTTTACCACCCTTGTTGCCATATAAAAAAAATTGTGTTTTTCATTTATGTCATTACCCCGATGATCGTATGGGACATCGAAATGTGGGCATGTTACAATAAAAACTACTGGAAGAGTTAAATTTTTGTTGATGTGTAGTATGTATCACGGATAAAGAAAAAAAAACATGTAAAACAATTGTATAAATGCTAACATATTGTTACAGTGAATATAGTGTTACTACCAGGCATATTTTAAGCATGTTGAGAAAGACGTTAAAGCAAAAACGTAGATAAAAACCTTTGTTCAGCAGTTTAAAGCGACCGATAGGTAATCGAAATTAGAACATCGTTTTTTATATTCATCGTGTTGGCGCGCCAGTAAATGTTTCACGATTTAAAAAAACTCTTTTTTGTAAGCTTAGTCTCTTTGCCAATCGCACCAGCAGCTGCAGAATTGATAAACTCATCTCGTCGTTGCATGGCTAGCCTAGACCGATTTCAACGAAGCCCATTTTGCTATGTGTCTTTGGTGTTCCTTTAGGTGCCCGTTCAATGATGCCAGGCACTTTGACATACAAAGGCTTTGGTTTAACGGGAGGTGGGATTTCAACTATATTTTATTCCTGGATACAGAAATTTCGACACCCCTGGATGGTACACTTTTTTGAGCGTGCATCACAAACCAACAGGTATTGCAAGGTACCTACAGTTTAAGATTGATATAAAAAACAGATGCTCTAATGCCGATTAGCTATCGGTTGCATTTGCAACACTTAACAACGATTTTTATCCACGTTTTTATCTTCGTTTACGCCAGTGTTCGGTAACTGACATTACCCTGATGTAGACACCCGGTATATGACTTGGATACGTACATTTGCCAGATGAACAAAACAGGTAATATGTTTCAGCTCATAACATATTCATCGCAAATCAGTTCAACCATTTAGTTAAAATACCCTGAATAACTAATTTTAGGAAAGATGACATCAAAGGATTTGGGCGTGGATCAAAGTGATATTTGTGATCAAAGGTTTCTTGAAGGTGGAAATGTGAAACGACATGTGCTGAAACACAGCCTTGAGAAACTTCAGCGATGTGATGTTTGTGAAAAAACTTTCACCCAGAGTTGGATTTTAAAAAGACACATGTTGACTCACACTAACGCGAAACCGCATCGATGTGATACATGTGATAAAAGATTTGTTCAAAGTGGAGATTTGACAAGACATATGTTGACCCACACCAAAGAGAAACCTTGTGGATGTGATTTTTGTGATAAAAGATTTGCACACTGTGGAACTATGAAAAGACACATTTTGACTCACACTAAAGAGAAACATCATCGATGTGATGTTTGTGAAAAAAAGTTTGCTCGTGGTGGAGATTTGAATAAACACATGTTGATTCACACTAAAGAGAAACCTTATGGATGTGATTTTTGTGATAAAAGATTTACACAGTGTGGAACTTTGAAAAGACACTTGTTGTCTCACACTAAAGAGAAACCTCATCGATGTGATGTTTGTGAGAAACGGTTTGCTCATGGTAAAGATTTGGAAAGGCACATGTTGATTCACACTAAAGAGAAACCTCATCGATGTGATGTTTGTGAGAAACGGTTTGCTCGTGTTAGAGATTTGGAAAGACACATGTTGGTTCACACAGATGAGAAACCGTTTCGATGTGATCTTTGTGATACACGATTTACACAGAGTGGAAATTTAAAAAGACACTTGTTGACTCACACTAAACGGAAACCTCATCGGTGTGATGTTTGTGAAAAGAGTTTCAGTGTCACTTCAAATTTGAAAAGGCACATGCTAACCCACACTGAAAAAAAATCCTCATCCATGCGATGTTTGTGACAAAACATGTACCAAGTCTGGAAGTTTGAAAAGACACATGTTTTCTCACACTAAAAAAAATATCAATTGATGTGAAATTTGTGAAAAGCCATTCAATGTCGTTTCAAGTTTGAAAATACACTTGTTGACTCACAACAAAAAGTAACTTTACCAGTGTGATTGATGTTCACTAAAAGGTTTCCTTGGCCTGACAAAAATTTTTGGTAGGGATTTTGTTTCCGAACAGAGTAAAAAGCATGTATCACGCAGAATAAGAATATCTACCGTAAACGTTGTTCGGCGCCAGTCCATGGGATATCCGATTGCTTTACTTAAAGGAAATTCTGAACGATAATAAAATAAAACACTTGGGTTCGATCTTTTGCTTCATAAACTCGGTTGAAAAAGTTTCATTAAAATCAATAACAGCCAAATTGTTTATTTTCACCGACAAAAATAAAAAAACTGGTTCGTTTAAACATGGTGGTAGGCTTCAGCATTGTGGATGTTCTCGTTTAATATTGTTTTGTATTTCATGTGGTTGAAACAATGTATTTTACTTGTACTGAACAACAATAAACACGTTGTACGTAACATACAATACTTTTCACAAGTATTCCATATATATGCAAACTCTTTCATGTTATGATATTGAGATGGTTATAAAAAGATAATATATGCGCTGAGTATTTAATAGTTTGACCACATCAACTCTAGTTTTTCGCTCAACTTGGGAAAATGTTCAAAAATACCTACCACTCTACACAGAAAATTCAAGATAAAACCGAAACGAATTAGTAACTGAAAATTCATGAATAACAGTGATTATCTTATAGGACATAGTCTCCAATGAAGCAAGATTTTGTTGGTTGTGTGACTTGACAGTGCTCTCTTTGAATTTTTTATTTGAGTTAACACGCAATCTATCTTAACTCAGTAGAGAAACGGAACAAGATAAAAAAATAAACGATTCAGACTACTGACGCATGTTATCAATAAAACGTTAGGGCTTAAGAGCTAAAGGGCAGAGTCTTAGTGTTTTGTTTTCGCTACCTATACTTCAAACGCCTTCGGTTTACGGCAATTTAAACAATCGGTATTAGGTGTCGTACCGTGTCGAATATTTTCTATTTAATTCCAAACGTTTTTTTTTTTTTTTATGGTACCTGCCCAAGCTCGTAGAAAAAACCGTTAAAATAATAAAATTACTACGTAAAATAAGTAATGGTCTGAACTATAGTATCAATGGACTTTAGTATAAAAGTGTAACGTGGTCAGGCACGTAGATAAAAATATTGAACAACGTCACCTTTTACAAATCGCTCACACTAGTAACTGGATAAGTTTGACCAACTCCATTCCTGACCGAAAAGACCAGATAAAACTATGCGCAGTAACGCCTGACCTAACCTTACCTTCAACCACCTTTCATTCGTACTGCGATTTTCGGTGCATATCTTAGTTTAGTAGATAAAATGTTTGAAATCATTTTGAGCTCACATCAGCCGTTTGTGGCAATAAATCACCACACAACTGTATTGCTACTTGACACGCAGAAAAACGCACCGTAGGCGAACTCTCGCTTATTTCTGCGCGATTTAAGAGCCCGAAGTCTGTTAAGCACGAAACAAGGCAGGAAAAATAAAGCAAACAAAGTTTTTGTAGGTCTGAGTGCAACGTTTGTGCCTTTTGGGGTCCCTTTGCGATACTGTTATCTAATTGCGAACCCCTTTGAGTTATAAATATTTTTGTGCTTTTAATAATCAATCTCGTTATGCGCGAATTAACAAGTTGTCGCGAACTCCCTGTTGAGGACCACTGGTCTAAACAGACTTAAAGCCTCACACCTACGGCTCCGTACAAGCAAAATGCACCATTGGTAAAAAGAGCTCAAAAATAAATTTACATCTTATCTATACTTGCTAATATTTTCATGTCTCAGACAACTCCTGTGTATCCCAAAAAAATGATGAACATTTTTTTTTCAAACAATGCTTACTCAGTTGCAGTTTACAATATGCTTTAATACAGCTTTGACTTACTTACACACGTCTGTTTGTTGCGCGTGTCTGTGCTAGCACAAAGAAAGCAATAAGTAACAAAAGGCCAAATAGAAAAGTGTTTACTCGTTCGTTACTTTGACTACAGCGAGATATATTGCTTCAAATAAAAGTTGCAGGTGTTTCCCGCATTATATATGCAGGTGAATATTGAACACTTTACAAACCTGAGCAATTTTGCAAGCGCTAATGAAAATCTGTCCTTGCAGTTAGTTTGGCCAATTTCAAACCAATATGATATATATATCGTACACGCTTGTAATCGGAAACGCTGAAAAACAGAATTGTTGCACAGCTGACTGTAATATTGCGAACCCAGCAGACATGGGGCAATTCGTATTCATCATTCGTATTCGAATGCATTCGAATATAGGTTTTACCACCTTCGTGCTGTATTCGAATGATTTTGGCTTTCATTCGATAGTGCATGAATACAATTCGAATGGTTGATGTTAATTTTTGAGTAACAATTCACGAATACAAAAGCTTGAATAAATTCATTCGAGTACAATTCGAATTGTTGTAGGTCTTTGCCAACTTAAGAATTGGCAAATTCGAAAAAACGATATTTTTTTACGAATACAATTCAAATTGTTGTCCGTCTTTAACGACGTAACAATTCGTAAAATCGAATACATGACTACATTTTAACGAATACAATTCGAATTGTTGTCTGTCTTTGGTAACGTAACAATTCGTAAAATCGAATACACGACTACATTTTACGAATACAATTCGAATTGTCAAATACCTCAAAATATAGTAGTCGAGAATATGTTGCCACATATTTTTGCCAAATAGATTCGAATACAATTCAAATTGGCAATGATCTGTGACCTGATTTGACAAGTTTTGTTTATGTTACGAAACAATGACACATAGAAGTTTGTTTGTGACGTTACATAAATGGAATTGTATTACAAAGCTTGCAACATTGGTTTGTTCTCAGCACATAGCGTGTTTGTGAAGCGAAAATCTCATGTTAATTACATCAGTCAAGCTAATGTGGCAAAACAAAGCTCGTTGGTTTACATTTTCACCAATAAATTTGCAATTCATAAACCCATATGTTACTTTTTGTTCGAATACCATTTGAGTTTCGGGGCTCTTTCATTTTACACAACTACAAACACCCGAATCGGTGCATTCGAATGCTATTCGAATTGTTGGCTTCTAACAACGACTGTATTCATGAATACGAATACACACTTGGGGTTTATTCGGATAGTATTCGAATTACACGCTGCTGTTTTTGGTCAAACATTCATGAATACAAATACTTGAAACATTTTATTCGAATACAATTCGAATTGCTGTCACCTTAACATTACGAAACAATTCGTGAATACGAATGCTTTATTGGCATTATTCGAATACAATTCGAATTGCTGAAGTTCAAAAAAAGTGTAAGTATTCATGAATACGAATACATGGTTTGGTTTATTCGAATAGTATTCGAATAACATGTCGTTGTAGTTAGGTCAACAATTCACGAATACAAATACTTGACTCGTTTTATTCGAATACTATTCGAATTGCTGTCACGCAAAAATTACCAAAGTATTCATGAATTCGAATACAGTCATGCAGGTATTCGTAAAGTATTCGAATACAGGACGCGTGTATTCGACCCCATGTCTGGAACCCAGATGGTGTCGGCAGACTTATAAATTTTGATTTACAGATTGTTGATTTTGCATTAGTGTTTGTCCTGTTTGCAATCGGTGCCTTGTTTAAAAAACATTATAATGCCCCAAGTACAGGTACGTTAGGTTTGCAAATTGTTTAAACATGATTTAATTTGAGTATTGGGATTGAATATCATTTGGTTGGTTTACATGATATGTTAGTGCTTAATGCTTTATACTTCGGTCTTTATTACATCAGGGAAGTAATGGGTAGTACGAATAAACTGCTGATGCCAGGCATACTGTATCAACAAATTTGTAGCTCTTCCAGCAGTTTTGATTATAATATGCCGACGTTTCGATGTCCCATACGAGAAACCTTTATCAGGGTAATGACATAAATTGAGAACACAAAGTTGTTACATGGCAACAAGGGTGGTAAAACACACACAATACGCAGTGGTTAAAAAAGCAGTGCGCGCCAATGATCGAATGATAACACCTAGCTCAATGCTGCAAAAGCGACCGATAAGTTATCGGCATTAGAACGTCCGTTTTAGCGTTCGTCATGTTGGTGCGAAAATGTATGTTCCGCGACTCTAGGAAACCTCACTTGTGGAAGTCGGTTTCCCTGCAGCAGAAAAATTAATGGTGTGATTACTCACATTAGCATGTTTTGCTAATGCCGATTTTTTTGCATCTTTCTTGACCACATCCCTTTCATGTTCTTTTTGGCGTGTACTCAAAGACCTTCCCGTCTCGCCGCGAAATCTCATTACACTTTACACAGGATATTGCGTACACCACGCCCTTTGTTGCGTTTGGATCTATGGTGACTTTGGATTGCGACAGCATCTGACGTAGGGTGTTGACTGGTTTAATCCCTCCCGAGTCCCCAAAATCGGTCAACATGCGACGGATTACATCCGTTAACTTAGGAACGTAAGGCAAAGTGACAAAAGCACGCTCTTTGGACTGAATCTTTTTCCGTGCAATCTTGGTTTTTCGGTCACTGATAATCACACCATTAACTTTTCTGCTGCCAAGGTGTTAGCGAGGAAAACTGATTTCCACAAGCGAGGTTTCCTAGATTCGTGGAACATACATTCTCACACCAACACGATAAACATTAAAATGGACGTTCTAATGGCGATAACTTATCGGTCGTTTTAGCACCATTGAGCTACGTGTTATCACTCGACCATTGATGCGCACTGCGTTTTTTTACCACCGCACTTGTGTTTTACCGCTTTTTTGCCATATAACAACTTTTAGTTGATAATTTATGTCATTGCGCTGATGAAGGTGTCTCGTATCGGACATTGGAGCGTCAGCATACGATTATAAAAACTACAGGAGCTAAAAATTTGTTAATGTGTAGTATGTTTCACCTTAGCACGTATTTTGATGGAAAATTTTAGTAGGATGTAAATATATTTATGATATATATGCAAAAGCTTTGGTTTAAAGGGTGGTGGGACTTCAACTGTAGGTACCTGGATGTGCTGGTTTGTTTGTAGACAAAAACAAGAATATTTTATTCCTGGATACAGAAATTTGGATGGTACACTTTGTTTAAGCGTACATCCAGTATTACAAAGTACCCACAGTTTTAAAATAAATATAAAAACAGATGTTCTAATACCGATTAGCTATCGGTCGGATTTGCAGCACTTTTTATCCATTTTTTTATCCACGTTTATATCAACGTATTATCGTCCGTTTCGCGGCATTGTCTTTTTCGTGTTCACTCTCTTGCTGTTATAAGAACCACTGGTTGGCTAGCTGACGTTACCCTTAGGTAGACGCCCAGCGTAAGACGTCGAATGACTTCTTTACATTTTTTAGAGGAAATCAAACCCTATCTTGTTTCAGCTCATAACACCTAAATCGTAAAACAGCTTAAACATTTTTTGTTTATAATACCTGAATAACTAATTTAAAGAGAGATGACATCAACGGATTTGGGCGTGGATCAAGCTGATACTTGTGATCAAAGGTTTTTGGAAGGTGGAAATGTAAAACGACATATGCCAAAACACCGCATTGAGAAACTTCGTCGATGTGATATTTGTAAAAAAACATTTGCCCAACGTTGGATTTTAAAAAGACACATGTTGACTCACACCAAAGAGAATCCTCATCGATGTGATGTTTGTGAAAAAACATTTGCCCAAAGTTGGATTTTGAAAAGACACATGTTGACCCACACCAAAGAAAAATCTTATCAGTGTACTGTTTGTGGAAAGACATTCACTCTGCTTGGAGTATTAAAAAAACATATGGTGACTCACACCAATGAAAAACCTCATCGATGTGACGTTTGTGAAAAAGAGTTTGCTCGTAAAGGTGATTTGAAAGAGCACATGCTGACACACACAAATGAAAAACCTCATCGATGTGGTGTTTGTGAAAAACGATTCGCTCGTGGTGGAGATTTGAAAAAACACATGTTGGTTCACACAGATGAGAAACCGTTTCGATGTGATCTTTGTGATACACGATTTACACAGAGTGGAAATTTAAAAAGACACTTGTTGACTCACACTAAAGAGAAACCTTATCGATGTTTTGTTTGTAAGAAACGGTTTGCCCGTGGTAGTACTTTGAAATCACACATATTGATTCACACCCAAGAAAAATCTCATCGATGTGATGTTTGTGAGAAACGGTTTGCTCGTGGTATAGATTTGAAAAGACATATGTTGACCCACACTAAAGAAAAACCTTATCAATGTGATGTTTGTGAGAAACGGTTTGCTCGTGGTAGTACTTTGAAATCACACATATTGATTCACACTAAAGAGAACCCTCATCGATGAGGTGTTTGTGTGAAAAAGTTTGCTTGTAGTGGAGAAAATTAACATGTTGACTCACTCTAAACCACTAATGAGAAGCCCGATTGATGTATTGCGATTTGTTGTCATTTTAAATTTAAACAAACACTTGTTGACTGACGATAGACAGTGACTTTACCGATATGATGTTAGTAAATGGACATGTTTTGGCTGAAATATCACCTTTTTTCGACTTTTATTTTACCAATGTGAATAAAACATGTATCATACAGAGTAACAATAAAATCGTTACGTTTTGTACATGTAACGCTGTTCACCAAACCATTGCACTGTAAATTATGTGAACAAGTATGTGCCAGTCGATGGGATATTATGAGATGCATCCTATTTCTGTTCATCTTGATGTGTTTAAAATCATATAATCCGCAGCGAAATTCACATCTCGTAAATTGCACCGCGAACCTTTTAGCAAACATGACATCAAAATTAACGTGCATCGTGTTGTTTGACGAGGTGATAAAATCCACAAATTTACGACCGTTTAAACAACAACCGCATGACATAGTTTACTTTGTGGTTTAGTTTTCCCATGTTGGTCGCAGGTGCAATGGATGAATAGTCAGCAGTCAAAGTACTTGCCAGGTTTCATATCCAATTGCATTGTAAGATAACAGTTTCCAAAGGTTTTGTTGGATTAATCTTAAAAAAAAAGTTGTTGCGACGCAAATAGTTGAAGACAATTACCTAGAAACACGCGTGTGGACGTTGACTATATCCTACTTTACAGAAAATATTAATAGTTCACAATGGTCTCGTTAGTGCGCTAAAGACAGGGTTGCAACACCGTCCTTGTTTCTAAGATTTCTCCTTTTTTGAAGGGTAATGTTTCAGAAATGGCCTTCACGTTTTTATTGTATTCAGGTTTACTGTGACATGATAGCTGGTGGTGGTGGATGGATTCTCGCGGCCACTATCAACGATAATGATTTAAGTTTAGATTAAAGTTATAGTGATTTGTGGTTTGTTATGTCGTCAAACAACAACGAAAATGTTATGGGTGAAAAAGAATATTTTCTTCACTAGAAAATTGTTCTTTCGTGTTTCCTTAATTTCAGATGATCAAATTTGGATGAAAACGAATACATTCGGAACATTCGACAATTGCACCAAATCAGATTTCAAAAGTCAAACTTATTATGAATATCAGGCAACTATTTTCTTGTATAATGCATTGTATTTTTAATCAACTGCTAGTTTTTAGGAAAAATACGTTATGTTACGTTATATTACCAATCAAACACCACTGGAGGTTAGCAGAAAGCAGAGTGTTTTGCAATATCAAACAGAGAACGGGTTGATGCAAATATACGGAGGAAATTTGCACGAAGTGTTTAACTTTCGGCATCCACTCAAACCAAAAAATGGTAAGACAAACACTTACAATGTTGTTTTTGCAGAGAATTTAATCCAATAAATTATTAAGACTGTCCGTGAAAAAAAAATTACTGTTAATGTAGATTTACCTGCAAATGCAATGTTTGATATCAGCACCGATTGAACCATTTTAACGTAGTACCATGTAAATGTATTTGGCATTAAATCAACTTTTTTCAGTTTTTTATCCCGATGTGAATTCGATGTTGGATCGACTTCTTTATCCAAGTGTTATGGAATTGAATGATTAAAAAATTAACGAAGTATGTTATTGTAGATTTTCTTAAACCCAAGTCAAACTTGCTATTCTTGCGATTACGAAGCAAATTGTCAAACTGGTTACCTACTAGACCAGTGGTTCTTAACCTTTTTGGTGTGGTTTCCCATTAAAGTAAATCACCAAGTTCAAATTTCCCCCTCTGTTATTTTTATAATGATGTTTTGTGCCAAACATTAACAAAAAAATTGGTCTTTAATCGAAATAATTTTGTGAAGCGATTTGGTCGGGACCTTAAAGGGATATACTGCTATTTTATTTAGTTTGATTAGTGATTTCTTGAGAAAGTCATCGTGTGGAATTTCGAAAAATCTCACGTGCTTGCATTAGTCATTTATTGCATCACAACCAACAGATCAAATGCATTTATTCGCGAACAATAACAAAGTCATTGATACTTTTAGTAATGTCTGTGACGTAACAAACGATTTTTGGATTTTTATGCGCCTTGCAAAACTAGATGTAGTTAATCTTACATGTTGCGGAAAATAATGTATTAAATTAACTTTCGACGTTTAATTTCAACCCACGGGCCCGAGTTTGGTGACTTCTGATTCACATAATTTCCCTCTAAAACCATCCCACTAGTGGGAAATTTCCCACCGGTTAAGAACCACTGTACTAGACTATGGTTTAGATCAGTGCTTTTCAACCGGGTGTATTGTACACCCCAGGGTGTACCAGATTTTTCAAATGGTGTACCGCTCTGACGGGGTGTACAGTTGCAATAATACAATATAATGTATACTTTAACTTATTTACCTATGACTAGGTATCGCAATAGGCAGCTTTACGTTTTAGTCTAGACTGACTGAACTGTACTATACATGGTACAACTGTTTCTCAGTTGTATATATCTTGTAAATAACAATATTCTATTTGTGACGTCATAATTAATTCATCATTGAACAAACAGAACTTTTCCTAAAAATTGTTGTTTTTTCAGTAGAGAGTAGATTACAAATTAAAGTTTTTACCGAATTGTTTCCTACAAAAAATAGATGGTAATGGATTTACATTGTGCTTACCTCATTCCAGCTGGGACCACAGATTCAGTGTATTACAAGCAATTCTATTTGAATAAGGTATTGAATAGGCAATAGGAACCATGACTCTTAAAGAACTGCAAACTGAACTGCAAGAAATGCAAAAGAAATTGGATATTTTATTCAGCGTACAAAAAAATATTGAAGAAATTAAAGAAGCTTTACATGAGGCAAACACAGAGGCAGCATTAGTAAGACAAGAACTACTGAACACAAAACAAGAGTTACGTCGATGCCAAGAATAAACAGGAAATGTGCAACAAAAACTAAACAGTACTATTTACAAATTGGACAAACTTGAACAATATGGACGGAAAGAAAGCATACGGATTTATGGACTACCGGAATCAGACACTGGAAATGATGATGGGGAAAAACTTTTACATGATGTGGCAAAGCAATTGCAAATTTCTTTGTCGCCATCAGATGTTCAAAGAGCCCACAGGGTTGGCAAAAAGAGAGAATCCCGCCCCAGACCAATAATTGCCAAATTCGTATCCTTTAAGAAGCGTCAGGAATTCATGATGAAAAAAAGGGAACTTAGAAACCAAAAAATTTATATAAATGAAGATCTGACACCTATAAGGTACAAACTTATGTATTACCTGAAACAAACCCCAGCAGTGGAAGCAACTGGCAGTTCATATGGCAGAATCAGTATAAAAGTGAATGGAAAGTGGCTGCAAATTGACTCGCCAGAAGACCTTCTGAAAACTGGACTTGAAATTGATTGGAATACAGTACAACAAATCTATGAAAGATAAGTTTGTTTTGGGTTTAATGTTTATGTGGTTTTTGTGTGTCAAGTAAATATGCAATGGATTCCGGAAAAAAAAAATATTACACAAAACAATACTGATTGTGATAAAATAAGAAATGAATCATTTGAAAACATGGGACAATGTAAAGTTGAATCAATAGGAGCATTAAATCGATCAACTGAAACACAAACAGATAAAACACTGACAATCCTGCACTGCAATATACGGAGCCTAAACAAAAACAAGCACAAACTTGAGGAGTTACTAGCAGAAATGAAAATTCAACCAAACTTTATTCTATTGTCAGAAACTAGAATAAACATAAGCCAAGCCCCATTTAATTTTGACATAAACGGATATTGTTTTTTTCATTCTGACTCCACTACGAAGGCAGAAGGTGTTGGCATATATGTCAACAAAGACATTTCAATAAAATTAAGAAACGATTTGCATATTCCCACCGTTAATCAATGCGAAGATTTATGGCTGGAAACTAAGAATAGGAACAATAGCACCATTATCATAGGTGTCATATACCGTCACCCTAATTTTGACTTTTCAGATTTTGAAATTGGCTTTGCAAAGCGTTTGGACCAAATTCAACAAAACAATTTCACATACTACATAGGAGGGGACATCGACATAAATTTGCAAAATGTCAGCTGCATACCGAAAATAAAAAACTACATTAACACAATTCACAGTACTGGCTGCAACATACCAATCGACAAACCAACCAGATATGGGCCTTTTAGTCAGCCATCAATACTTGATCACTTTTACACAAACACTAGACATATGGTATCTCCTGCAATTATAAAGTTTGACATATCAGATCATCTACCAATTATTTTATCAATTACCTCCACACAGACACTTCATACCAAGCCAGTTTTATCATACACTCGCTCATTAAAAAACTTTAACATTGAAAACTTTTTGACAGATCTGGACCTCCGGTTGTTGTTTGAATTACAACAATCAGAGAGTACAAACATCACAGATCTAGAAAACAAATTCACCTCTTTCATTGACATTTTTGCTAAAACCTTGCATGATCATGCACCACTGCGCCCCTTGTCAAGAAAAGAAAACAAACTTAAACAAAAACCATGGATTTCAAAAGCAATCCTAAGGTCAATAAAAATCAAAAACAAAATGTTTAGAGAATGCTACAAAACTAAAAGCATTACAAAAATTCAAAAATACAAAACCTACAGCAACATATTGAACAGTGTTAAAAGGGTGGCAAAGCAGGAATATTACCACACACAGCTAAAATACAGTGCAACTTCCACACAAACATGGAAAACTATAAAATAAATAATTAATAGCACAACAAATAAAACAGTCATTAATCAGATAACTAACAATGGTAGCAAAATCACAGACAGCCTGAAAATAGCACAACACATGAACAAACATTTTGCAGCAGTAGGTCAGACACTGGCACAAAAAATCACACCCACACAAGAACATTTTACAAAATTTTTAAAACAGCCATGTCCAAATTCCTTTTTTCTGCCACCCATAATCAACATTGATGTACAGAGACAAATTCAACTTTTAGCTGACAAAAAATCACAAGGTCCACATCACATTCCAATTCGGTTTATAAAAATGGCAAATGAAGTCATCACACCATATTTAACAGACTTATATAATGAATGCATAATGTTGTCATATATTCCCAAATGTTTAAAAATTAGTCACATCACACCAATACCCAAAAATAAAAATCCGACCACATGTTCAGACTTTCGGCCAATCTCCATAACTCCCATTTTCTGTAAAATATTTGAAAAACTTTTACTAGCTCCATTGACAAAATTTATTGAAAAACATAATGCCATCTCTGAGCACCAATTTGGGTTCCGTCGACAACACTCAACAGACCTACTAACAGCTGACCTTTATGAAAATATTTTGCATAGCTTAGACCATAAACAATACCATTGCACTATATTCATGGACCTCTCCAAGGCATTTGACACAATCGATCATGGTATTTTAAAGCACAAATTACAACATTATGGTATACGTGGTGGGCCGTTAGATTTGCTCATGAGTTATGTGACCAATAGAAAACAACACACAAAAGTCAACAACACTTTATCAAATGCATGCACACCATCACACGGATTACCTCAGGGCAGCATTTTATCACCACTATTGTTTCAAATATATGTCAATGATCTACCACTATCCAGCCCCCTCCTATGCAGATTATTCGCAGATGACACAATCCTCTTTCAGTCTGACAGCTCACTAACAAGCCTAAACAACAAAATTCAATGCGGAATTACAGGAGCAGACATTTGGATGCGGTGTAATAAGCTATCAATTAATTACCAGAAAACCAATTTTATGTTATTTCATAATACTCGTCCACCTGATCCACTACAATTTTTGGTTACAATGAATAACCAACCAATTTTAAGGACTAATGTCACCAAATACCTTGGACTTTATATAGATGATAAACTTACATGGAAAAATCATATATCATGCATATCATCAAAAATAGCTAGGTCAATTGGGATAATTGCTAAAATAAAAACTTTTGTCAACAAACCTACACTTTTAACTCTGTACTATGCGTTGATTCATCCACACCTTCAATATTGTGTGTTAAACTGGGGACGTGCTTATCCCACCAATTTGGCCCATATTCAAGTACTGCAAAATAAGGCAATAAGACTCATAAGTAACACTGACATCAGAACACACATGCAGCCAATATATAAAGACCTACGGATACTTGACATTAATGACATGCTTCATTTGGAAATATATAAATTTATGTACAAATTTGATAAACACCTTCTGCCTTCGGTGTTCAACCAATATTTTATACCAACAAGTCCACGATCACAACACCAGGCAAACCAAATTCCAAAACTATCATCATCCGCAGGTACAAACAAACTCAGGTCTCAAATGCCTACAATACTTTGCAATTAATCTTTGGGCCCAAGCTCCAAATTCCGCAAAAACACTTGGGTACTCAAAATTTGTCTCCCATGCAAAGCGCAGTATCATACAATAAACTTGTTGACAAATACGCCCTTGACAAAAACGCACATGTTGTTTTGAAAAAAAATCCCATGCGGCAGAAGAATCCTGTTGCAAACATTGCTTATTTTTCGTTTACAGTTTGTTTATTTTTTGTTTACAGTTTGTTTATTTTTTGTTTACAGTTTGCTTATTTTAAATTGGCTGCAACGATGTCATCTTTTCAGCTCGTGTTTTTCGGTATCTTATTTATTTATTTATTTTCATCTGTTCTCTCGTCATCGTTTTTGTTTTTTATTTCCTCACGCAGCCTATTTTCGGTTCGTTAACTATTTATCCACCCGCTTTCTACTTTTTGTATACATTTCGCTTTACTTAGTTCGCTACTGCAATGCAATTTTTTTCTTTTCATCTGCGTGCTCTTGTCATCGTATTTCTTTTTTTCTTTCGTCATCGTATTTCATTTCCTCACATATTTTCGGTTTGTTTATTATTTATCTAAACGCATTCTATTTTTGTTTACACTTTGCTTACTTAAGTTCTCTACTGCAATGTTGTTTTTCAGTCCATCATATAAAGTTACGGTTAGCAGTTTTTTATCAATTTTTCCTCTTTTTTTCTGTTCCTTCGTCATCTGTTTATCTGCTTTCCTTTTTCATTTCCTTATGTGCTTTCGGTTTGTTTATCATTCTTTCACCTGTACTTCTTTTCATAATCACGCCCTCTCATAATCACACACATTGTTTTTTGTTCTATGCGTATTTTTCCCCATTTGTCACCGGTTTTTGCTATCGTAGTTCGTTGTTAGCTGATCTTTTTTACTCTGGTTTTCCTACCACAATCGTCTTTTTCGTCCCGTGCCCTTTTTCGTTTCTTCAGTACATTTTGTAGTACACTTGCTTGTCGATCCATCTCTTTTTCGTTTTTGTTCTTTGCTTAAATGTAAATAGGCAAATTTTTCCGATGGGTGATTATTTTCTTACCTTTGTATGTTTTCTGTTTTGTTTATTCATTTGATTGCCTGTTTTGAAATCAAGGGTGGCTGACAAGGTGACCTTAGGGTCTTTCGCCACCCTGCCGCTTAAACAGCGCAAAAAAATAAATTACTTACTATTACTTACAAGTTTTTTTGACCTTTTTGACCGGGGTGTACAATATTCAAGTAAACGTTAAAATGGTGTTCCACTTTAAAAAAGGTTGACAAGCACTGGTTTAGATTTCGGGTAACTCTGAGAACTTTTATTTTTTCCGTTCTTAATTTTAACGTTTCTATTCAACTATAAAGATGTGACCTTGGCAACATGATGCGATCCAATCGAACAATGCATCCTTTCTTTGCTCTGTTTGCGGTGGGAAATTTTGATCACTGCTTCGACTATTTCTACTTTCAGGTGAGCGAATATTGAAACAAAACATTGTTTTCGGGTATTTTGCGTCTTTGATATTTATAGGTAAAATCATACCGATCAAAAACAGATTTAAAAGATTAAAAAAAAGGAAATCAAACTCTCAACAATTTCTTTTTACATTATGAAGCACAACGTAGAAATGAGACGACATCTGCCAGCTTGTGTGATGTTTGGTTTTATGTCATTAATATTAAGGTACGTTGGGTTCGTATTGGCAAAATTGGCGAAGCTTTAAATAGGTTTGACGAATTATCTCGTATTCAATTCTAACGTTGTTGCTACAAAACTTACTATTGGGACGATTTCTAATGTGTTTGCTAATCGGCTACCAATCGATTTGTATTGATGCTTTGCTTGTAAACGAAATTTTTAATTTTGTTTTGTTGGATCATGACTAAACGAAATGCAGCTACACCGTATTCATGACATAAAATATTAGACAGTGTAAAAGATTTCCTAAAGATACGATAGAAACTAAAGATTGAGGGGACATTATAGTTCCTGTTTTCGAACTAATTGTACGCTGTTTGTGACGCGAATATATATTTGCACCATTGCCATACCAGTTTGTATTTTCTTTTGGTCATTTTTTTCTGTGGTAAACGAATGACATCACTGCGAACGTTAAGCGAACTTTGGCCGACAAAGGAAATTTGTGTGCGCTCAACGAGGTAATTTCCAGTTCGTGGTTCAGTGCATTGCTATATCAGAAACGCTTTGATCAATAATAACATCTGGCTATTAGTTTAAAGTGAACTAGAAATGTAGACTTTTGTAAAGTGTTCTTCTTTCCCGCGCTTGAAACTATCTGGCGGCGTTTCTTTCTGTGTTTTTTTTTTTTTGTGGCACCCCCATCCCCCCGCCCCCATTCGTTTTATACTCACTGCGCTCCACACTCACTTTCTTGTGAGCTCTAGTCACATTACGCCTTATAATACGATGTAACTACAACGCGTTTACCCATTATCCACCGATTGTGCCCGCAGCATATTTCCCCCCTATAACGTTTTCACTTTGTGCAGTTGTTTCCGGCTTGGTGATTGTTTTAGTGCAATTGTTTTGCATCAAGCGAAATAAATTAATCTTATTGCTCTTTGTTTCATGCGCCCTGTAAGCACGTCTATTATTACGCTTTGTATCAACATTAAAAATCGACAAAAACGCCCATTTTGCATCCAATTAACCCAAGACAAATGTAGTTTTTTTGCGACCACTTAAAAACTGTTTGTTTCAAGTTGAAGCAACTCAATACCAATTTTATTTTTATTTTCCTTGTAACGCGGATATATTTACTACAGTGCAATAACAGTTTGTATTTTTATTTATTAATTTTGGTCTGCGGTGAACAAATGAAATCACAGTCTACGCGAACGTTGATCCAGGAAGGAATTCTCTGTGCACCCAACGGGGTAATTCCCGGTTCGTGCTTTTGTGCATTGCTTCCCGAATAATGTCAAACAGACTCCATTATGTTTATAAGCGTACAGAATTTTCTAAACACACATGCCAACTAAAAAGAACGTAACAAAACACAGCAAACACTTTGTTACATGCACCAGTTAATGTTTAATTAGATATTTGTGTTTGTTTTAATGAGCACAGTTGCTCTAATTGTCCGTTTAATGTTGCGTTGTTAAATTGGTTGTGGTAAACTATCTTGATATTTTTAAAGAATTTTTGGTTTACAATTATACTGCGCCATACCAAGTATTGTTTCACAACAAACTGGTTGTGAAGCACGTCTATTATGAAACTTGACACCTACTCTGTACCATAATTTGCTTTTACATCTCTATTAATGACAGCACCCCACTGCGCCTAATAAACACGTCTATTACTACGCTTTGACAACATTGGAAAATCGTCAGAAGCGCACTCTTTGCATCCAATTCACCCAAGACATATGTGATTTTTACAACCAAAAAAAATTGTTTATTTTTAGTGGTAGCAACACCTTAATACCGATTTTAATTGCATTTTCCTTGTAACGTGGTTATATTTACGTCAGTACCATAACAGTTTGTAAGTTATTTATTTTATTAATTTTTCGTCTGCGGTAAACAAATGACATCACAAGCGAACGTTGACCCAGGAAGGATTACTTGTACACTCAACGGGGTAATTCCCAGTTCGTGCTTCGGTGCATTGCTTCTCAAATATGCCTGGATTGCAACAGCCACGGTATTTACATTGAGACATGCACGCTTTGTTGCGACAGATACGTTGGCCAAACGAAAAATACGTTTACAACAAGGTGGCGTAGTCATCGCGCAGCATGGAAAAGATTTGCCATCACATAGCACCAACACAAGGATGACAAAGCTGCGCTTTTTCGCCATTACGAACAGAAGCATATGTCTGCGCTCGTTAAAAAAACAAACATCGCACAGTGTTTTTCGGTCATATTGCAGAACAACCTGTGCTACAAAATTTAGATATGGCCGAAGCAAAGTGGTTGGGGTTGATTAACGGCAAAATAAACATACAGCGCATGATACTACCGCGTGTTCGCTAAATTCGTTTTCCACGCATTCCCCTCAACCTAATTACTGTCTTATCTTTTTCTGTTTTGCAACACACCTGCAGCAGACTTGACAGTCCGATAGTAAACAGTTCGGCGTTCACTCTCGAAAGTTTCTTCACCAGTTGCATGTTATACTGGCAGCTTGTTTTAGTATTTTATTGTTTTTACTGTTTTACTATGCGTTTCTAACAGTATTGTATTCGCTTACAGAACTGAAGATGAAAAAACGTTTTGGTGAAATATATGTTCCATGAAACTATTGTGTACAACGATTGATTCTGTTTGGCCTAGGGTTTATACACTGGGTTTTGAATTGCTTCTCAAATAATATCTATCAGAAAACAAGATTAGAAGGGGGTTATTGAACATTCAACGTCAACTAAAAAGGTAACACTACACACGAAATACCGAAACACTTTGTTATTTGCACCATAATTTGCTTTCATACCCTTATCAAAGACAGTAGCCCACTTTGTTTATGCGTATTTTTAAAACGTCTAATACTACGCTTTGCATCAACATTGGAAAATCGACAGAAGCAGATGTGATTTTGACGACCAGATAAATACGCTGTTTAATTTTTGTTGAAGCAATATCTTAAAACTGATTTTTGGCTTATTCTTCTTGTAATGCGGATATATTTTCTCCAGTGCTATACTAGTTTGTATTTGCTTGTCTGCGGTAAACAATGACATCACAGTCTAAGGCTCTAAGCGAACGTTGACCCGGAAGGAATTCTCTGGGTATCCAACGGGGTAATTCCCAGTTTGTGCTGCAGTGCTTTGCTTGTCAATAATAGCAATCAGGAAGTAAGCTAGGAAGGGGATTATATGGATTCCAGTATATTTATAATCAGCGTGCAGACACGAAATTTGTTCAGATAGGAAATATTACTGGCGTCTGAACGTGAGAAATTCAAACAGCTTCTGCCATTTTTTAACCAACTGAAAAACTTAGCGAGAGGAAAATTGTTCTTAATGCCGCACTGAGCAGGGTAACACATACCCTACCTAACTTTTTGAATGCCAGGCGTCGCTTCTCCCTTGTGATTTGTAATGTGGTGAACTGTTTGTTTGATGCGAATACTGACTTGCAGTGTGGTGTGCTTTAGCGATTAGTTAGGTACAGTTGTTTCGCTTGGTGCTGACTACAAAACGAAGTATTTATACAAGTATAAGTAAACAAAAGGTAACGTTTAAGTCAATTTCCTTTTTTTATTCTTGAGCTGAAGTAAATCAAATCACCTGACTGTGTATTTTCCACTGCAGCTAAGGTATACAAATCATAAGCATGCTGCTGTTGCTATTGTTTCTATCGATTTCTGTCCGATGCACGGAAGGTGAATGTCCGGGCGAGGATCTCACTTTCGCTGCTCGACCTTATCCAAGTAAGTTTCACGGGTTTAAATCATTGCTATAGTTAACGACACATCGTTGTAGCAAATTAAATTTCTAAAGGTTTTTCAACGTTTCAATTTTTGACTTTTGTGTAAAACTTATTTTTGCAATTTTCTCCACAAAACCAGAAAATCTCCTGGCGTGCGAGAAACCGTACCACAGTCCCAACTGCACCTGCCCTTCTTCAATGTTCGAATGTGCTTGTCACGAGTTTGGTCGATGTGGGAACAAACCAGGATGTATTGAGATGTCTCATGTAAATGACAAGTTCAACCAATGTGGAGATTGGAGTGACGAGTTAAGTAACATTTGTCCTAAAGACAGGTTTCAGTGTGACTGCATCAACACTACTTGTAAAGGTGTTCTCGGGTGCGTCGAGAAGTGGAAAATATGTGATAGAAGGATAGATTGTTTGGATGGGAGTGACGAAGTAAATTGCACTAGTTGTCCAGCCGATAAGTTTAAATGTGATTGTTACAAAACAAACAACTGCAAAAATGACAATGGTGGTTGCATCCACAAAGACAGGTTATGTGATGAAGATAATGACTGCGGCGATTGGAGTGATGAAGTTAATTGCACATGTCCAGCTCATAAGTTTGAATGTGATTGTTATAAAACAAACAACTGCGCAATTTACTATTACGGTTGCATCGACAAAGACAAGCAATGTAATGGATTTGATAACTGTGGCGATGGGAGCGATGAATTTAATTGCACTACTTGTTCAGCTCATAAGTTTGAATGTGATTGTTACAATACAAGCAACTGCGCAACTGGCTATGGTTGCATTAACATGGACGAGCAATGTAATGGAGATAATGACTGTGGCGATTGGAGTGATGAAGTTAATTGCACTTGTCCGGCTGATAAGTTTGAATGCGATTGCTACAAAATAAAGAATTGCACAACTGACAATAGTGGTTTCATCTACAAATACTCGCAATGTGACGGAAGGAATGACTGTGGAGATTGGAGTGATGAAATTAATTGCACTTGTCCAGCTGATATGTTTGAATGCGATTGTTACAAAATGAACAACTGCACAACAGAGTATAGTTGCATCAGCAAAGACTGGCAATGGGATGAAGAAATTGACTGTGGAGATTGGAGTGATGAAATTAATTGCTCTTGTCCAGCTCATGAGTTTGAATGTGATTGTTACAAAACAAAGAACTGCACAGCGGTATATAGCTGCATCAACAAAGACGAGCAATGTAATGGATATGATGACTGTGGCGATGGAAGTGATGAGGTTAATTGCACTTGTCCAGCTCATACGTTTCAATGTACATGCGTTGGCACGAAGCAATGCGATATCGGTAAAGATGGAAGTTGTATTGACAGATCTTTATTATGTGATGGAAATCGTGACTGTTTTGATGGTAGTGATGAGACACATTACACATGTAACTGCTCTGGAGTTTCCGGAAGATGTCCGTGTGATCCTGGCAACAAACATTGTCCATCTACTGGCAGATGCATACCTATGGGCTGGTTGGGTGACACTATTAAGGATTGCTATGATTGGAGTGACGAGCAATGTTCAGTTTCCAACTTCTCTTGTCAATCTTGCACAATGTTTGCTATAACTTGTAAGAGTGAACAACTTGCTAGGTATCTTGTACATTCCACAGTTCCAGCAGAGTGCAACACAGTAATCCAACCATCGTGTGCTGATAACATTAACAGTTGTAGAAGCAAAAATGTTATTTGTATCTCTTCCAACTGCACAAATACAGAAAGATTCTGTCAAAATATTTTTATTTGTGAAAACCAAAAAATAATTTCTGGAAATCATTTTTGTGACTCAGTTAGTAGTTGTAGTGACAAAAGCGACGAAATCAAGTCAGGATTTGGATTTAAATGCTCTGGATCATCGAGAAGTGGTCTTTGTGTTTTGCCTCAAACCAACGTTTACGATTCAGTGGCTCAATGTTCTGATAAATCTGATCTTTGTTTTAAAAGTGGAGAGTTTAGATGTTTTCAGTGCTTGGATAAAAAGTTGATCATATCACCGAAACAAGTTTGTGACGGTATAGTGGATTGCTTCGATATGTCAGATGAGTGTTTGTGTTTGAATCAAAGTTTGTGCGATAATATAAGGGGTGCTTGTCCATCAAATCAGATGCATTGCCATAATGAATCTGTATGTTCGGATCATAGTGGAAAGTTGTGTAACCCAAGCGTGGAATGTGTTGATCAAATAAACATGAAATACTGTTCTTCTCCATTAAAAAATAATTTGGAACAAAGTCAGTGTCCACCAGAAATCGTTGAAGGCCTCGGGCTTGACGAAATATTTAGATGTGCAAAAATAGACAATCAAGTATTAAGAAGAGAATTTCAGACTTGGCTAGTTTTCGGATATGAAGCCAAAGTTTTGTTGAACTCAATATGTGATGGAAAAGTTGAGGACAACCTGGGGTTATATGGCGAAGTGAATTGTCCCAATATGTTTTATTGTTTCTCAAAAGGAGAGATCAACATAAAAAGCACTGAGGTGTGTGACGGAAAAGCCGATTGCGACGATGGCTCAGACGAATTGACAGCACTTTGTAACAAAACTCGTTTTTATTGCAAAAGCAAAGACGTAATTTCCATTGATAAAGAAATTGTTTGTGACGGAATTATCGACTGCGACAATGAATCTGATGAAATCCGATGTCAATGTGAACATATAAGGTTTTATTGCACAAATAAACAACCTTTGTCGGTTGAATTAAAACTGGTGCAGAATGGAATTCTGGATTGTTCTGACGGAAGTGATGAATGCGTGAACTTGGCTGGGGACGCATTTGCAGACGTCAACGAAATGATTGCCAATCCAATATATCGGGCGATTTTCTGGATATCAGCTGTGTTAGCTTTTGGGGGAAATTTGTTTGTGTTTGTTGCAACTGCTCACAGCTTATGGAACGCAGACAGAAATCAAAACGTTTTCATTAACACAAGCGTTTTTATTCTAAACCTTTGTTGTTCAGATTTCCTCATGGGAATTTATCTATTTGTAGTTATAGTCCAAGGAACTCAATTTTCTGGCTCGTATTGTTTGTTTGATAAGAAATGGAGATCAAGTAGTTTGTGTTCGGGAATTGGAGCACTTGCAGTTGTTTCTTCTGAAGGATCAGCCCTTACCATGACAGCAATGACCACTTTTCGCCTTGTATCAGCCTTCAAACCATTTGCAATTCGAAATGTAGGTGTGCTTACAGTTTTACTTGCTGAATTGTTTTGCTGGATTTCAGCTGTTGTTTTGGCAACTCTTCCTTTACTGAAATATACTTCAGGATATTTCACAACTGATGTCTGGTTTCCAAACAACATTTATGGAAATGACTTCGTCTCACGGAAAAACATGTCCCTTCTTGCGGAAAGGATTACTGGTGTGGAACCGGAGAGTTGGAATGATGTGAAACAAACTGTTAAGAAAACATTTCCTCGCAACCCAATGAAAGGAGAGTTTGGATATTATGGAGAAACAAGCGTTTGTATGCCACGTTACTTTGCCACAACCAGTGAATTTGCTTGGGAATATTCCACCTTCCTCATTACAATCAACTTCTTTATGTTCATCTACATGGTGGTTGCATATGTTTTAATCTACAAACAGAGCAATCGGATGAAAGGATCCAGGAGCAATGATGTCAGTTCCAAGATGCAGAAGAGAATTTCAAGATTAATTTTGACCGATTTCTGTTGCTGGATTCCAATTTGTGTTTTGGGATTTTTGAGTATTGGAGGAATCAAGATGTCATCAGATGCTTACGTGTTAAGTGCTTGTCTGTTGCTTCCAATCAACAGCGCCCTAAATCCCTTGCTATACTCAAAAGTATTAGAAGACCAACTTGCCAAGGCAAAGAAATGGCTATTGGAGAAATTATCCTCCGTACGAGCATCTACCAATCGCTCATCTGACTTAGTTGTTAAACACAAAGCTGGTGCCGATGAAGAAGGCGACAGAGTGATCGAGATCGTTGAATAAACACAACAAAAATAAACTTTAGCAAATATGCAACAAAAAGTTGTTGCAGTTGATTTATTCAATCATGTTGTACTTGATCTGATTTTTACCATATAATTACGCTTGTGTAAATACACATTACGTTTAAAACCATCACTTTAAGTAAAGTATGTTGTCCAAGAACTTTTGATTTGGTTATGTTTTAAACTAAGTTAGGGCTGCCATACGTCAGGATTGTCAAGGAATTTAGTGTTTAAATCTGCGTCAGGGAGAAATGTTAAAATGTACTCAAAAGTCAGGTTTCAGAAAAAATATAAATATGCTATGAAATTAATGTACCAACGGAGAAAAATTCTAGTAGTTATAGACGCTACAACCGCGTCTATACCATGAAACTGCAAGAGGTAAACTAGCGGCGCACAGGTTAACGCACAAGTTTAATGTTTCGTTTTGCAGTGTGTGTCGTAAAAATGAGCGTAAAAATACCTGTTTGTTACTAGTTGTCTCACAATACGCGTTAAATACAGAAATTGAAATTGGTCCGAATAGTTTTTAGTGTCAAAGGCTGGCGACCCGCGATATATATGCTTATTATTTCAAGGATAGTGAGAGTAGTAAGCTTAGCCTAATAAACTTAACTAAACATAAGCCTACATCGTTCAGACGTTTCGACAATCCCTGTTGTCATAATCAGTGCAGGTTGTAATTTCTATATTCTACGGTAATTTAACGTCAGTTTGTGCAACTAAATAAGTTTAAATCAAAGTGAAAATGAGAATCGATCGTCTCAATTGCCAAACAATAGGCTTTATTGCATGCCAACTAACAAAAACGCAATTGTTCGCGCACAATGGTAATGTTTTTGTCTTGTCTGTAATGTCAGATACGGATCAATGTTATGCAGAATTTTACACACCGTAACTAGCCAAAATCATGCAATCAAATTTCCCTTTTCTGAAAAAACACATTCCGGCTTAAGGACACAAGCCCTCGAAATAATGGCAAAGAGACCGTTTAGAGAAAATAACGAAAAAGTTTGAGAACCACTGGGTTAACGCAACTTAGATAAATTTTGTCAGGGATTGTGTATTATAAAATATGGCAACAAAGCTGTCACATTGATCACTAGAAAGTTGCCAGGGATTTGAACCACCAATCAGTAACATCACTAAGAATAGGGATAACACTGAACTAGCCGAACATTCATTGAAAAAAAACTGTTGCAAAACACCAAGATTGTGACTCACTTCTATTTTTATTTGAAATTGCAGATGTGGAAAAAAACGCAAATGTGATTTACAGTTCTTTGGTGAAAGTAAAGTTAAAGGCCTCGTTTGTATTCTTAAATAAAGTAGATTTTGTGTTTAACATCTACCAGTTGTGGAAGACTATTCAAGTTAAGCTATGTATAATTTGATTTTAGTTTTAAGAATCTCTTTCACTATTTGTTAAACACACCCACATTTCTCAAATGTTATTCTCTGTCCTGGTGAGTCGTTTGTTTCAAGAATTAAACCCTTCGTGTGGAGAAAACTTCCACACTCACGTTTATAATCCTTCTATCAATCTAATTTTGTGTGCAAAGCAGATTTCTTTCAATTTAATTTAAATAAACATTGTTCAGACCAAAATTTTCAGTAGTTAGGTGGACATAAAAAACGATCATTTTATCACAGTTTCTGAAACAAAAAAAAATGAAAAAGTTTAGTCCAAAAGCAAAGTTATAGCTCAGTTAATTTGCCTTTGATAAATAGGGTATAATATAAATCGAATGCCCTAAGCTGGGTTTAAAACAGATACAAATTCTGTTCGAAAAAGTATTTCAAGCCGTAATAGATCTTCCCAAACTGTTTTTCGCAAAAATGCGTATGTTGACATGCAGTAAGCTCTTATCGCGGTAACCTTGATACTTAATACCATGCGTAAGCAAAAACACATGTAATCTTATCTTGGAACAGTACACGCAGTGACTCGCAATTGCTGACAAACATACAAAAATGAAATTACTGTATATTGTAGCAGAATAGCGTAACCAACTTAAAATAAAACGGCTGGAGCGTAACTGCAAAAAAATATTTTAAAACATTTAACATTGCTTGACATTATTATAGGAATTCTTGTTCCTTATAGTTGGGTGGGTCTTAGAAAGACAAAGACATGGTTGCATGCTTGCAGCTTGTGTTGATTAGATTTTGCCAAATGCCAGTACCTACTTTAAGTTTTGTCGTCGTTATTTAAACAATCTGTACGAATGCAACAGCTACGTGCCAGTGAAATGCTACTTGTTGCGTTAAGACTATATGATTAAAAATGCACTAATGGAAAACTCCCCATCAATATTTTTAGTGAAACGAAAGCATGAATTCTGCCCC
This sequence comes from Phallusia mammillata, assembly GCF_965637545.1. Classification (NCBI taxonomy): domain Eukaryota; kingdom Metazoa; phylum Chordata; class Ascidiacea; order Phlebobranchia; family Ascidiidae; genus Phallusia; species Phallusia mammillata. The sequence goes on along the minus strand of NC_137254.1, from coordinate 7,661,401 downwards.
AGCAGTTTAATTTAAACCAACTAATAAATCACAATACTTGCAATGCTTAAAACTGTTTGCATTAAACTAAACACAAGCAGTTATTATTTTAATTAAATACAACATTGGAAACATGTAGTTTGCCACTTGACGTGACATGAGTAATCAGTTCACGATTCATAAGTGAGACTCGTACGAAGGGTTGTTGACCTCTGCTTTGAAGGAAGTTGGAACTCGTTAGCGATGACAAGTGGCAGTTTTGCTCAACGACATTCTGACTACAGCTGAAAGTGAAAACTCTTTTCAGTTGTTTCAATATGTGAGCAGAGTAAACGTAGAAAAGTGTAGTATCTTTATGCGTTTTGTAAAACAGTGATAACGAATTGAGGTAGTGTTTTTAAGAACAAAACAATTTTAACTAATAAAATTGCGTATTAGCACATCAAATTTTCTTGTCTATAACAATAAAATTGAACATTTTGTAATTCGCATGTTTATACCGGGCCGAAGCTCTTTGATCCAAATCTGACTTCCACATTTTTAACTTTGGTGTAGCTTGCGTGTGTGTTCATTGCTTGCCATGATGAAATGCAGCAACACACAAAAGAAATCGATGCCACTATTGCCAAGTTTACATGAGATCTGAGGATTTCACACGATCCCGTTTTCCGTGTTGTTTCACTTATATCTGGATTTATCCTAACATCAGTTAATCAAGTTTATATTTATACACACGAACACCTAGGCTAGGGTAAATAATTCACTTCTGAACATAACAATTCAAACCAGTGTCAGGTTTGCAGATGTTTAGGCATAAAATGCGTCACTTTCTGTTTCGGCCTGCGGAAGTTGACAGATGTTGTTGGCTGATACTGTGCTTATAACGCTAACGTTAAACAAAGACGTTTGATTTTACGTTTTTGAGACGTTCCACGCAAACGTAATATTTTTCATGTAACGCTAACCTTAAACAAAGACGTTAGACTTCACAAACCTGCTGACGTAAAAATGACCACAGACAACAACGTAATCTACGAACATTTGTTTGAGATGCACCAGAAACGTTTGCTTCCGACCTGGCTGCAACGTTGTTGGTAGTCCCTAATCGGCTCTTAATGTCCCAAAAACGTTCACACATAACCAATTTGCAACAAATGTTTATTTTGTTCATGAAATTCGCTGTTTTACTCGTCAGATGAGTCAGACAGGACACGGGTGTCATCTGTTGAGCTATTGTGGCAGGCAGATTGATGTGACTGTGGACAAAAATAATATTCAAATAAATACCCATATCTAGTTCGTTAGATCCTGTACACTACCACATAAGAATGAAACAAAAATAAACAGACCTGAAACCAACGAAAATAAAACATTGCGTAACAGGTGATAACATTGATTACTTTGATTTTCGACCCTCCTGGCCTATTGGGCGCATGTTTCAGTACTTCCGACATCTCACGCTGCACTTCTTTCATTGTGGTGTGGCAATGTATCTTCATACAGGCCCCTTAAAAAACAATATGGGCACATTTACACCTGTTTTGTACGAATGCAACTTTCGGAATACAAAAATCCTAAAGAGAAAAACAACATTTTTTCAGCACTTTTCTGTGTCATAAGCACATTTTAAGTTTTAGTTTATTTACCCTCATTGAGCGACAGGGTGGTGAAAGACGCTGAGGTCACCTTGTCACCCACCCCTCCCTTACTATTCTAAGGCACACGAAAAACAAAGCAAGTTAAAATCCATACAACTTACTTGCCACCAACTTGCAGGTTCTGGTAGTCAAAAAGGGCTTCTTTTGCTTTCTGCTTTTTAAACTATGTTCTGACCTTTGGGAGTAAGTCCCCAAAGTTTTTAGAATTCTTCGCACTGTGTCTCCTGCTGTGTGACCTCCTAATCGTTGCAGACTTCCAATCTTAAATGCACAAATAAATGGTAACATCCGGACACTAGAGATCATTGGCGCCCACTTACGGGGAGGCGGGGAGGCGCCGCCTCCCCGGGTATTTGCATCCCCAACGACGTCACAAGCAAGATTTGCAAATTAAATAAACAATAAGTATTTTTTTGTTTGTCCGGCAAGTATATACAAGTCATCCGACGTTTCGACGTCCCTTACCGGGCGTCTTAATATTCAATAAACAACGTTTATTTTTTCTTTTACTACCCTCTCTACAATATATTATTTACGCGAATGCATAGTGTCACGTCATGGACGCAAGGTAAGTCAATGATCAGACGTTTAAGTTCCAAAGTTTATTCTTTAAAATCAAGCCTTATAACAGAATCATGAGTAAGCAGCCGACAATAAAAAGCTTTTTCCGTCAAACTACCGAGGTAAATGTTACAGTGGCTCCCGTATGCAGTGACAAAGTGGTTGTAGATAAAGCCGCGCAAGAAATCGTAGTTGAGACAGAGCCAGCAACTTCACAGCATGGTCGCAAATTCCAACAGTCGTGGATTGAAGAGTTTTTTAGTATTATAAGCGACGAGACGACGGACATTTCATGCAAGGAACAAGTTTCTGTGTGCTTACGCTTCGTGACTGAGCAACTTGAAACAAAAGAAAGTTTGCTCGGGCCGTATTCAACAGCATCAACTAGCGCTGAAAGTCTAGTTGCAGTAATTATTGGTGCTCTGAATGAACATCATATTGACATAAATAATTGCCGTGGACAGTCATATGATGGTGCAGCAAACATGCGAGGGTACATAAGTGGCGTGCAGGCACGAATTCGGCGAATAAACCCGTTAGCCACATTTATTTACTGTGCCGGTCACCAGTTGAATCTTGTTGTACAAGAAGCTCTGAATTTGCACACAGAAGCAATTACTGCGATATCTGTCCTTAGCAGTGTGGTTAGGTTTATTAAGTCTTCTCCTAAAAGATTGGCAATGTTTTCCAATTTCAACGTTGGCAATGAAAATGAGTGTTTGTCAAAGAGTCTTCGTCCATTGTGCCCCACCAGGTGGGTTCTTCGCCTGCCTGCTCTGGAATCATTTTTGCAGAATTATGAAAAAATTCTAGATTGGCTTGAAAGTTTGCAATCCGAAACTTCGATAGATGTGGTTACACGTTCAAATGCGCGCTCTCATGTTGCTTCCCTGGAAAAATTTTCGACTTCCTTTATGCTGCGTCTATGGAAAGATTTTTGATTCCCGTTCATCCAGTTCACACTAAAATGCAACTTAGAAATACAACTGTGGCCGAAGTCCAGGAAATGATTGGGAGACTGGTAAACACGTTTTCAGAGGAGAGTGCTTCCGACAAAAATGCGGAAGCCTTTGTACAATCTGTAGTGGATTCAGCGAGTCAACTTAAAATATCTGAACCGGTTGTTGCAAAAGAAGGCGTCGATGTTCGCAAGATATTATTTTGACTCCCCTTCATTATTACAAAAATATTTACACATAAATGTACCGCTTGGCAAACTGTGCACTTGTTAACCAATTTTCTAAAGAAAATTTGGCAAAAGTTCGGTTGATGGAGGACACACTTCTTTGCAAACAAGTTGACCAGGCACAGTTAATTCAAAACTTTCCCGACGTCAACTGCAATCGCCTTTCCTTGGAAGTCCAGTATTTCCGAAATTACCTTCAGCATCTCCACATTACGAAACCAACAATTGGAAACATTATTGAAATATTTCGCAAAGAACCGACTCTTAAATACGCCCATCCAAACATGACAACTCTTCTTCGTTTGTATATGTGTTTGCCATCCACTTCTTGCGAGGCAGAAAGATCTTTTAGCACTCTACGTCGAATTAAAACGTACTTGCGTTCCACCATGTCACAGGAACGTCTCAACAGCACCTGCATTTTAAGCACCCACAAGGAAATTGTTGACTCTCTTGATGTAGATCAACTTGTTACTGAGTTTGCTGCTCAGAATCCAATTAGACAAAACACATCTTGTCAATGAGCAATAAAGCATATCTGTTCTTTCCTTGTAAATAAAATCAACATTTCACAATTTACTAGTTTCTATATGAAAAAAGCAGTGTGTAAATAAACTATACGCACGCGGCACGACGTAAGATATAAACTGAATGCAACATATTACAAAGCATTCAGCAAGCAGGCAGTTGACGTCACCCAATAGAATACTAATTGTCTTACGGACTGTTGCGTCACATGACGATTGTTACGTTTAACTGATAAAACTAAATTTACACCGCTTGGTTAAAACGACGTAACAGTAAGTTTAACCTTCCAGTTCCAGTAGTCATGTCGTGTGCGTTGCCAGCGTTTAGCATTAACTTGTGAGTAGTAGTTTTGCAAGTTAAAAATGCTTGCCAAAGTACTTACAAATTGCGTTACCATCACGTGCGGAAATTATTACGTCACCAGTTAATGTTGACCGAGTCGTGTATGGGCGTTTTTGTGTAAAAATCTGGGAGTCGGCGTTTTTTGTACTATGTTAGGTTAAAAAGTTTTGCCTCTGCCTCCCCGCATATTTTTTCAAGTGGGCGCCTATGCTAGAGATGCTAAACAGACTTGACAATTTAAAGTTAACACTATTTCCAAAAAAACATTTTTTTCGATGATATTGTGTGCAGTGATTTCAAATCTCATGTGGATTAAAACAAAAACTGAAGTAAAAGTTTCAACCAGTGATCAAAATAATTGTCACAAGAGTATTTTGGCGCTTCAGCCCTACAGTATCATGGCACTATTTAGTGGAATCCACTTACACCTGGACTTCCTAACAAACATATAACCAGCACATTTTATGCATATTTTTACAAAACATTTTCTACATACTGATGCTTTCTGGAATTGTTTATCTTCAAATTTAGTTTCAAAATGATTGAAATCTTCCTGGGTGTTCATTTGATGTTCAAACAAAACATCACTCTCCTCGTCGTTGTTGTGCTCGACTCTCAACATGTCTATTATGATTTTTTGTTGAGCTAACACTGTATCAACTTTTTCTGCAAGTATACACAAAACAACAGTGTCATTGAGTGGTACTGATTTTCAATGATAGCGAAGCTATAGGGCTAAACAAAATTGCTGTCATGCCAAAATTGCAGGAAAAAAATATGCAGTACCGACACCCAAAATATAGTGCAAGTACGAGTACCTTCAATTCTTTTTTAAACATCTCTTTCAGCATCCATTTCCTCAATTGTGACCCCTAAATGGCAGATTGCTTAAAAATACGCTACCACAACATTTAAGCATTTATACACTAAGTGTGAAACATTCTTTAACACACCTGAGCATTCAAATGAATCGGACAGGATCTGACTGCTGGATAATTAATTTTCAATATGGTCTGCAACAGAACACTTTAAATATAAAATACCTTTATTTGTGGCATCACAAACATTTGGCCTTTTTTGTGGTATGGAACTTTCTTCACAAATAAATCTGTATGGTCTCTTCCGTGATCGTGGAATGTCATCAGCATCGTCAGCACTTTCTAAATTTCCTTGAATTTTAAGTACATATTTAAAAAAGTTTCATATATTGTGACAATTTCTAAATCCGATAATAAAGCAGAAAGTATAGCAGTTAGGAAACTGAAAAACAATTTATAGTTGTACACAAAAATTAAAAAAGATGTTGAATAAAATAAACAAGTTTGGGCATAAATGTAAGAGGTTGTTAAATTTGTCAGTTACGATACAAACAAAAAGCTTGATGGCTAGTTTTTTGTGGTGGCAATTATAATCTGTGAAGTGTCATAGAATATGTTGAAAATGCTGACTGTGGCTATAAGTTGCTTAAATGACACATGACCATATTATTGACTGAATGGCGTGTGTGTGAGTTAGTAGTCATTGTTATAACCAGTTTTACCTAAATGTTGTCCAACTGAAGGACTTAGAACCTTTTCCGACTCATTTATTAATATTTATTTCAAAATACTGTTGTTGTGTTTTATCGTATTTCCAACTGCTTCGTTTCGAGTTTGTGTCACGTTTGTTTTTGTGCCACATTATTGAGTTTGGTCTTTCGCTGTGCAAGTAAACAAAATTCCGGAATGATACCGTCTTCTGTTTACACTCGTGCATACATTATTGCGTAACGAACATTACGTCACAATGGAGTTGCCAATCGGTAATTCGACTACTTGTTTTTCTAGACAAAACAATGGCCAGAAAATTATAAATTTGGCTTTTCTATATATTGCCAACGCATATTTGTTCAATAAGGGCTAAAATTTGGAACATCGCCCTCAGAAATTTTAGGCACAAGCCGCCACTGGTGTTATCAATCGCGGACCTCTTAGTTATTTTTGTGCTTTTAATAATCAATCTCGTTGTGCGCGAATTAACAAGTTGTCGCGGACCCCTGTTGAGAACCACTGGTCTAAGCTTCAAGCCCCACGCCTGTATGCTGGCTCAGTACAAGCAAAATGCATCATTGGAAAAACAGATCAAAAATAAATTGTGGCCTACTGTCCATAATCACACGAATAACTTTTCTGCTGGCAAGGTGTTAGCGAGGGAAACCGACTTCCACAAGCGAGGTTTCCTTGAGTCGCGGAACATCACAGCAACACGATGGACGTTCAAACATACGTTCTAATGCCGATAACTTATCTGTGGCTTTTGCACCCTGATCTAAGTGTTAAGTGATCATCAATCGACCATTGCGTTTTTACCACCGCGTTTGTGTGTGTTTTGCCGCCCTTGTCGCTATATAACAACTTGTTTTGAATTTTTGTCATTACCCTGATGAAGGTGTCTCGTATGGGACATTGAAACTTAGGGATATTATAAAAAACTACTGGAGGAGCTAGAAATTTGTTCATGTCTTGTATGTTTCACCTTAGCACGCATGTTGATGGAAATTGTTAGTATGATGTAAATATAGTTCAGCTTATACCTTTCGAAAGGTGACAAATTTGATCAACTAAATTTGTGTCAAAGATTTCAACGAAACCCATTTTGTATGACTCTTTGGTGTTCTTTCCGACGCCCGTTCATTGATCTGTCCGGCACTTTGATATACAAAGGCTTTGGTTTAACGGGTGGTGGGACTTCAACTGTAGGTACCTGGCTGTGCTGGTTTGTTTATAGATAAAAACGAAAATATTTTATTCCTGCATACAGAAATTTCGACACCCCTGAATGGTGCAGTTTGTTTCAGCGCGCATCACAATCCAACCAGTATTACAAGGTGCCTACAGTTCAAGATGAATATAAAGACAGAAGTTCTAATGCCGATTAGCTATCGATTGCTAATCAGTGCTTTTTTATACGTAGAGCTTTCGCAACTCTTTTACCAAAATTTTTATAGCAGAAACGTTAAATTGCTGATAAGCACATAATAAATGAATAACTACTGCACTAAACTAAGACTATACGTTGTTACAGGGTCTATTAATGTGCATATTTTACTCACATGATGATTTGTTTTCCAGTTGACGCATCAAATATTTCATCGTCGTCTTCATCGCTATCGGGAACAAGCTTACAGCACTTAACTACGATTTTTATCAACGCTTTTATCTTCGTTTTCACTCAAAGGGTGCTAACGCCTATGTTGGGTAGCTGACATTACCCTGATGTAGACACCCGGTATATGACGTGGATACGTACATTTGCCAGATGAACAAAGCAGTTGTCTTGTTTCAGCTCATAACATATTCATCGCAAATCACTTCAACCATTTTGTTTATAATACCCAGAATAACTTATTTTAGGAAAGATGACATCAAAGGATTTGGGCGTGAAAGTGATATTTGTGATCAAGGGTTTCTTGAAGGTGGAAATGTGAAACGACATGTGCTGAAACACAGCCTTGAGAAACTTCAGCGATGTGATGTTTGTGAAAAAACTTTCACTCGGAGTTGGATTTTGAAAAGACACATGTTGACTCACGCTAACGCGAAACGGCATCGATGTGATACATGTGATAAAAGATTTGTCAAAAGTGGAAATTTGACAAGACATATGTTGACCCACACCAAAGAGAACCCTTATGGATTTGATTTTTGTGATAAAAGATTTGCACACTGTGGAACTATGAAAAGACACATTTTGACTCATACTAAAGAGAAACGTCACCGATGTGATGTTTGTGAAAAAAAGTTTGCTCGTGGTGGAGATTTGAATAAACACATGTTGATTCACAGAAATGATAAACCTTATGGATGTGATTTTTGTGATAAAAGATTTACACAGTATGGAAATTTAAAAACACACATGTTGATTCATACTAAAGAGAAATCTCATCGATGTGATGTTTTTGAGAAGCGATTTGCTCGTGGTTTAGATTTGAAAAGACATATGTTGACTCACACTAAAGAAAAACCTCATCGATGTGATGTTTGTGGAAAAAGATTTGCACAAGGTGGACATTTAAAAAGACACATGTTGACACACACCAAGGAAACCGTATCAATGTAATGTTTGTGAGAAACTGTTTGCTCGTGGTGGAGCACAAGTTGATTCACACTAAAGAAAAACCTCATCTAAGTGATGTTTGTGAGAAACTGTTTGCTCGTGGTAGAGATACAAAAATACACATGTTGACGCATCACAGAGTAACCCTATCGATGTGTTGAAATTTGACGTAATTTTAAATTTAAACAGACACTTGTTGACTCACAATAAGCAGTAACTTTACCGTATAAAGACTTGTTTGGGCTGAAATTTGAGTTTTATTTTTACCATTTGAACAAAAACACATGTAACACAGGGTAACAACAAAAACGGTTACTTTTCGCACAGTTCACTGTTTTCCGAACCATTTAAGTCAACTGTAAAAAATAAATATTATGAGATACATTTTAGTTCGCCTTCATTAGGGTAAATAACAGTGAATGCGCGTAGTAAATTGCACGAAAAACAAAAGTAAAACGAATTAAACGAAATCACGCCACAACGCAACGAAAACACTGCACGATAACAATGATTGGGTCCCCAATCTTTGAGCAGCAGCCTGCAGCAAGCTGAAAGCATCAAGTCTGTTTTGAATGTGTTGCTCCGTAGGTGAATATCCCACGACTCAAGAAATAGTCTTTTGCTGTTTACATTACTCCTCACACATTCATTCTTAAGTTTTAGATCAAATTGTGGAATAGCTGGATTGTCTCGTTAGTGGCAATAACGTGGCAGTAAAAGAAACAATAAGTGCTTATTTAATATCATTATTTGTACTACCTGACGATTTTGAGGTCGCACCCTCTTTTTCTGAGGTTATATCAGGAATCTTGGCGTTTTCGTCAACTTTTTTTGTCCGTACTCACTTCCATGTAGGTTTGTGTAGGAAACAACTTGATAAAGAATACTTAACACATCAAAATCTTGGTCCAATAATTTGTGTTTTGGTAATTTTGCTGCGTAAACATCTGATTTTTTAGTCTTGTTGTTTTTATTGTATTCATTTACGTTATCTATGATTCCAAAAAACGAGATGGCGGGTGTTACCATCGCTGTGTCGAACGAAGTGGCCTTATAGCTATTTGAGTTTCGAAAGGTTAATGTTACCATGGAATTACGAATGTAACAACAAAACATGTAGTGTTTCGATTAGACACAATACGGTGAAACTCGGCAATTCAGCTACAATAAAATAATACGCTGAAACGCCAATTAACGTTTACCTGCGTACACCTTACTGTTGCACAAATACTGTAGTCGGCAATTAAGATTCAAAATAGATATACATAATGACATGTCTGTGTCTTCATATACATATGCTGCCATATCTTTATTTTAAAAAAGGTTTAAAAATTGAAACGATTTGATCTTGATCTGTTTAAAATCACACAATCCACAGCGAAACGCACATCTCGTAAATGTTGTACTACGAACCTTTTAGCAAATATCACGTCGTTATTAATGTACATGATGTTAGTTGACAATGTAATAAACAGCGCAGGTTTACGACCGTTTAAACAATAAACGTATGTTATAATTTACTTTCCGTTTAAGCTTCCCCATGTTGGTGGCTGGTACAATGGACGTATTGTCAGCAGTTAGTCAAATTGTTTGTCAGGTTTTGTACCCAACTGCACAGTAAGATAACAATTGCAGAAGTGGATAGAGTTGGATTAATCTTGAAAAGAAAGTTGTTGAGGTTTAAATGCTTGAAGACGACCTGTAAATCTAGCGTTTCAAAAACGCATAAAAGCAGGGGGTTGATCAACGTGTATTGTTCGTGTTAACGAGGCTTCAATGTCGCCATGTTTACGACCGTTCAAACAATGAGCACATGATGTATAACACTTTCTGTTTGAGCTGACACATGTCAATGCATTCGCTTTATTATTTGGAGCCTTTACTTATAATGTAGGAAAGTGTCTGGAAAACAAGATCTAAGGTGTTATATGCGTTCAAATACTGTAGTACACCTGCGGAAAATTACAATAAACTAAAATTAAACAAAAGCCCTTTGTCAACGATCAAACCATGGTGTGTGGTTCTAATATTGACCAAATCTGCTTTAATAACAATACAAGAGGATATGTTGATTTGGCTGAATTGATAAGCATAAAATCAAATGTTGAAATTATAACTATGGCAATCGTTTCAAACGAACTGAAACGAGGCAGCAGCATTTTTGCGGACTGGTGGGCAAAAATCCTTGAGCAGAATCAGCGCATGACCGTGGCAGTCAAAGCCAAAATTTTCTTTCTGCACAAGTTTAAAACTAATCTTCTAAAACGTCAATCATATGCAAGGTTTCTACGATTTGCAGATTTTATAGAAATTAAACATGAATCATACTTATGTCAATAAAGACTCCGATGCTTACGAAACCATAGAGTTTAAAAAAGGACAAACTGGGCAAACTGCAACTAGCACAAAGAAGCAAGGTAAAAGAGTTTCAGTTTTTAAAACTTGCTAACATTGAAGATGGCGATCTAATTTAATATTTTGGTCCTCAAGGACTTCAAAATCATGAGACCTTCTCCAATGTGTATGCAGGATCGTCATCAGACGTATATGAAGAATCTATTCATTCAACTAAAACCAGCACAGTTAAACGGGGGCATGGTATTGGTGAGTTGTACAGTGGACGGCTCTCACTACATATATGTGTACTAGAACAGGGGTCACCAAACTTTTTTCACTGCGGGCCGGATAAGTTTAATAATAATTCGCGCGGGCCGGATAGTTTACTTGCCCCAGCGCCGTCTTTTCGAACTGAACCCGCAAGGCGATTTTGATAGGGGCGCCAGGATATGGTCTTTCTATAATCTCATTAAAATCTGTTGATGCGACTAAAGTAAGTCTCATTTTACAAGCAATCCTTGTATATTACGTCACATGTGACCAAAGAAAGCAATTGTTTGCGCACAATTAACACTTGTAGTCTTGTTTGTGTCGTAACAAACTGGCTTTGGGTCAATCCTGGACGTTATAATCCCATAAAACAAGGTAATATCAATTCTACATATCGCGATAGGAAAACTTTCGTAAGAAGTAGATTAATGTTTAAATGTTACAAAGTTATCAATGCGATTTGACAAACTACAAAATGTGGTCGCGGGCCGGATGAAATGGCCTCGCGGGCCGTAGTTTGGTGACCCCTGTACTAGAATATAAATTTGAATAGAAACTAATACCCAATCTTTCGGTCATTTTTATGATTAAAATCTATGCGCAGTTATTCTGTTTCTTGTAAAAAGAAAGTTTTTTTTGGTGATGGCATCGATAGACGTGGAAAGTGTGTATTTACACAGAAACTGTAAAACCGGATGATGAACTTCGTAACATTTCCCCAAAAAAAACAAAGCACGTTAATTTTACTTGTGGTCTTGGTGTGCGCAGTTGGTATTGTGGCTGTTTTGGGACTAGTTTTCGGAATCCTCAATTTCACAGAAAAGCAGGTTTGTAAAAAAACAAACTTTTATTAGCTGTTTATATTTTTGCATGTTTTATAGTTTCAGAACGGAAATGAAGAACATTATCAAAGTGAGTAGAATTTTGAATCGGCTGTTTGAGATTTGAAATCAACTTTCACAATTTTAAAGATTTGAAAATCCTTTCTATTGCACTCTACTGTACTGAAATATTTTAATCTGTTTATGTAGGCAAAGTAGTATACGCGTGATAAAACTACTTTCAAAAATGCCTTTACGGTTGGGTGTAAGCAGTTTCCTGTACAAGCCACGTTATTTACATAAAATTACAGCAGGGCCAAAGGGTAACATGGAAAAGCATGCGCACTTTTAACAACAACGCCTAAATGTACTTCGTGTATCATTGCATAGTTTTTTTTACATCTGGATTTTTGTTTTACTTCCGTAGCACCACAGACAACTGGACAAACAACTTTAAACACAACTGAATCAGTGACACCGAAACCACCACTGGGTACTTTCCCTAACCCTGCCCGTTCGTGTGTTGAACTGAGAGACGCTGGGTTTAAAGATGGAATCTACGTCATACAACCGTCATTCAAATCGTTTGAGGTGTGTTTTTCTGACAATGTTTATAGACTAGTTAAGATGAACATACTATTGCTGCTAGGATCAGCCCTGGAGCGTTTATGCAGACCAGCGATTACGCCCACTCACATACAAATTATATTAGCATCCCCCAGCCTTTTTAGAGGCGTTATATCGAATCAAGTCGGTTAACCCAGCATGCACATGTGGCACAGTGCAGGCTAAAAAAGTCAAAATGGAAATACTTGGTGACCGGGGATGATTTGGTATCATGCTTTTAGTGGGCCTGGCTTGCTGCCATTTGTTTACAAATCAATCACTGTTACCATCATTTTTTATTCTTAAATTAACTTCAGCGATTTTTAAAAAAAATGTAACTGGTTATTTGAAATAAAATATTGATCAAACAACTCAATTCCGCTTTTGCTGTAAAAGCAGATGGTCTGCCTTTTTTTAACAATCCATCACTGCCATTATTTTAACTTTTAGAACAAAACTCTTTATTCCCACGGTTGTTGTTCACAGGTTTACTGTGACATGATAGCTGCTGGTGGTGGATGGATTCTCGCAGCCACAATCAACGATAATGATTTAAGTTTGTTAGAAAGTTATAATGACTTCTGGTTTGTTTCTTCGTCAAACAACAACGATAATGTTATGGGTAAGTTATATTGTATTACTGCAAGAAAACATTTCTATTGCTTTGTGTATTCCAGATTACCAAAACTGGATAAACACAAACACATTTGGAACATTTGCTACTTGTACACGATCAGATTTTAAAAGTCAAGCTTATTTTGAATATCAGGCAAATATGGATTAAAAGTGACCTAAAGCTTTTTTTACAATGAAAAAATCTATTTTAGGGAAAAGACGTTATGTTACGTCATGTTTCAAACCAAACACCACTAGAGACCAGCAGAGAGCAGAGCGTTTTGCAATATCAAACAGAGAATGGATTTATGCAAATTTACGGAGGAAATATGCATAGAATGTTTAATTCCCGATATCAACTAAAACCCCAAAACGGTAGGACATTTTTTAAGGTGTCTTGTGCAACTATAACATTATATATCACTCAGCATTACTGATTTGCCTTTGAAGTCCACGAAAGTGTAGGTGTTAAAAGTGCCAATTGCAAAATATAAGTGTTTGAATTTCTGTATTTTAATGGCGAGTATACATTAGCATGCGGTTGAACAAATTCAGCGAATCTTTCCAACTTTATCAAAGTAATTGTCTCTAAACTAATGTGTGTTTTGTGTTTGTTTAAAGTTTTTTATCCTGATGTAAAGTCAATGTTGGATCGTCTTGAAGAAAAATCTTCAGAAATCACAAGTTTGATAACTGATTTCTATTTTTACAACTATGGATCTCATTCTTATTTGATGGATGATAGTCATTTGTTTGGAGACGGTTATGGAATGAGGGTAAGATATTGCTATTCTAAAATGATCATGGAATTTATAATAAACGTATTTTTTTAGGTCAGGTTCTATCTAAGTCAGCATTGTAGTTATCCATACCAATATCAAACCGATTGTTATGACAGTTATGTGTATTATGGTTTGGATGCTACGTAAGTTAAATATACAAAATGGTGTTTTTTGATAAAATTAACTTTATTATTCTACTACAAAAGATGCAGCATTGGAAACATTATGAGATCAAGTCGAAAAATGCGTCCCTTCTTTGCTTTGTTTGGTATCGGAAACTTTGATCACTGTTTTGAATACATGAATTTCGAAGTACGTTTGTACTGCATTGGAAAAATTATACTTCACAATTAAACTTTTATTTTTTCAGTTATATAGTCAAAGACCTGAAACTGATTCACTAAACCTATACAATGGAAATCACACCATCAACAATTTCTTTCTGTATTACGATGCACAATGTAGATTTGGAACGCCGTATGCAAGCTTGTGTGATGTTTGGTTCCATGTCAATAATTTGGAAGTACGTTTTTCGTTTTTTACCACTATAGCGAGAAGTTGTATTAAGTCACGCAGTTATCCTATGTACCTATAATGATCAAATTGCTGCTGAGATTATTATTTAATAAATACCTGATTATAATTTCGTATAATGCCTAAATATAGTCAAATAATATTCCATCAAATTTAAAATCTTCAATATTTTTCGCTTATTTTACTTGAATAATCCATATTTTGCAAATATTATTGCTGAAATTTACTAGCACAGACGAAAGTATTGGATTTTTGTGTGTGTGAGCAAACAGTAATAAATGGTCATTGTGAGCCAGTTTCCTCTGTGGTGTATGCCCAGTTGTGCCATCGCACAAAACATTTAATACTGTTACTCCCAACAAACTGAAGTGCAGTTGGATGGCTATACTAAACCATACGCCCAATCTCATGTAACTAGCTGCACTGATGAGACCTCATTGGTCGAAACAGTTTGCCCCCTCTGCCGCTTAATGCTAAAATTGCATTTCCCAATAAAAAATGAATGCAAACAAAACGGACAAAAACAATTTCAATTTAGCATTTTTTACACAGGATTGGCAATCGTCTGAAATGCCTATTATCAGTTTATCCAACCCAGTCAGCAATAGCTATTATTTTGAATGGACAATTAACAAAGCTGTATCAAATACAATTTTTGGTTACACAATGATATCAAGGTAATGTGAACTATTACATTATACTGCTCATACTAGTGTCGTGATACTTGACTTTTCTGAAATCGATTTCACTCCGTAGGAAAAATGGTGTTTTCATTTCTGAAACAGAGATCAATGCAGTTACCAAAAAATACTGGAAATTATTTCAGAAACGGACTATTGTATGCAAAAAATGTATTACAGCAACGTGTTACTTAACATTCTAACAGACGTTTGTTTCAGGTCCGAATTGTTTTTATGATGATGACGTACTTTCAGTACCAGTTCAATTTTCGATCGGAAACGATTCAGTGGTTAACTCGATGCTGCCCCCAAGTGTAAAACCTCTACCGACCGGATTTGTTCAGTTTCGTGCTTATGGAAGAACTGGCAGCGTCTACGCAATGTGTCCTGCTGTTAAGTTAGTGCAGCTGTCAAAATATACCCGGTCCGAAACAAATTAAACAGTTGTCATGTGGCCACCCTAAAATGGTACAAGTAGTTCGCCAATATGAACGATTTTACCCATGTAACCACCGCAAGGGCCTTGAGGCATTAAAACGTTTGGGTGTTAATTCAATCTCAGCCACTTATGTTTTTCGGAGCTAAAGTTTTTTTAAAGTTGTTATCATTAGCAAAAACATTCGAGCAAACACGTCTCAAAGTGCTTTATTTTCGTCCACGTGCAAAAGCAATTGTGACGTAGCAGTGACACAGTAGTGACGTTCACATATATGGCATATATTTCAAAACTTCTACTGATTGATTTAGCATTCAGTTGGGTCAGTGGTTCTTAACCTTTTTATTATGGCCGAATCCCTACAATATTCATCAGCCTTTGGTCGAACTCCGACAAGTTACATCCTAGGTTTTTAACACATTTTTGTGTGTGTCACAATCAGCTTTTGACCAAACATAGTGGCAACAGTTACTATTTGTCATTTTGTTAAATTCTGACATAATAATACAAGCAAATTGTTTCAGGATTGCTTTAATTCTGACAACTTTTTGTTTTTGTTAAAATAAAGCATTGTATTTTTGCAAACACGAAAAAGGTGAAGTAATAACTTTTTGCTTGCCAACAAAATGCCGTTGTTTTGCCAATTACCAACAACGCTCAGCATGGGCGCCGGCAGAAAATTTTGCCCCCCCCCCTTGTCCCTACGTGGCGGCGCCCATGACGCTCACAATGCTTTTTATTATGTCACAAAAAGAATATAAAACTTTAGTGCAGGGGCGGGCAACCTTTTACACTGTGGGCCCAAATGCAATTGCGATGATTAGATCGCGGGCCGCACCTATAAATGACGCAAGGTGATTTTACTTCGTTGCATACCAAAAATGCCTTACTACAAGTAAAATTCGCATTTGAATCTAGCAGCAGGTTGTCAGGTACCAGACAAATAGCACCGGGCGCACTAATCTGTTCAAAAAAAATATAATAATTGGACTCGTTTGCCAGTAGATTTGAATTCCAAGTGTCTTTGCGGGCCGCACAACCTTTAATGAAGGGCCGCATGTGACCCGCGGGCCGCAGGTTGCCCACCCCTGCTTTAGTACAACCTTCCAGTGTTTTGATACGTAGCAAAACCATAGAACCCGAAAGTTTGACTAAACGGTTATTAGTACTCCAAAAGACCTTGGTCGAACATCCGACCCAGAGTTGCCGAACCCCGGTTCAGAACATTGATTTAGGTTTAAGCTTATTCAAATTTAAAGTAATTAGTAAAAACAATATTGTACATAACAGCTGTGCCTTGTTTAGAGTAAACGACTGGAGAAGCGAGTATGTGTGCATTGGAGGAATGAACAATCCAGGTTTTCTCTACTTGGATGACTGCAATGATTTTACAAGTAAAATTATCGATTTATTCCACTGATGAATTTTGATTTGCAAAAACTTTTTCGACGTAAATAGATTGGAACGGATTGCCGAACACCTTGTTGAACGAAACGACTCCGGTTGATTATGCTCATTCTCAGAGAGATTTAGGTTCAACGATTATGATATTTTATCGATGAATCCAAAGTGAAAGAACGTCGATCTTGCTAAAATGCAAATAAGACGATTGAGACGAATAAATGTGTACATATATTAAATGGCGAAAAGGATCATAATTATTGTATCTCTTTATCTTTAGATTCGTTTATATTATAATGTCGTGTATAAAATGATACATATCGTAAACAAAACTGTACGTCTGTTAATGACTAAAAATACTGTTAATGAAACTAATTTCCAGACGCCAACATTGACAGCAATATCAGTTCAAGAATAGTCACAAAAAAACAAACAAATGCTAGACGGCTCATGACCTTACCGTGCGACCCCTTTCTTTAGTATTGCCATTTTCTGTGCGTACCTCAGCTTACAATACCTGTGGTCATAAATCATCACTTAAGTGTGTTCTTGTAAATTTTAGATGCGAAACAGCTTAGTTTCAATTTAAATCAAATGATATTTTGTGAGTAAACATGATTTTGTATCGGCAATCATGAAGGCTTGAATTGAATGTTATTTTTCGGATTAGTGCAATGCTTGTAATACTTTCATGTTTTTTACTGGTTAAAATGTGCAAACGCATTTAATTGAAATGTCAAACACAACACCACAATATACTTGCTGTGTAGCAACTTAGGAGATTTACGAAAACTAATGGAAAAATTTGCAGAATATTCTAAAGAATTGCATGTTTCTCTGAATCAGTGTGTTGGCGAGGGCCACACTAAATAGCTTGGCGGGCCGGATTGTGACCCGCGGTTTGCCGGTTGCAAACTTCTGCTCTAGGCAATCTCTCGCTTACTTCTGTGCGATTTAAGCACCCGACAACAGTCAAGGTCAAAACTGGACACAAAAAATTGAAGCAAACAACCATATATAGGTTTGTGCGCGCTCTACCCATAGTGTTAATGGACCCAAAAACCCACACCACCTATTTCTGGCTTAAAAAATCTTATCTACACTTGCGAATATTTAGATGTCTCAGATAACTCCAATTCATTCCAAACAATTCGCACATTTTTAATCAAACAATGCTTACTCAGTTGCAGTTTACAATAGTTTTGACTTACTTAGCAGTAGGCAACAATTGGAAACAGCGAGATATATTGCTTCAGATGAAAGTTAAAGTTGTTTCCCGCATTACATATGCAGGTGAATGTTGAACACTGGAGAAACTTAGTTCATTGAAAATTGCCAAGTTCATTGAAAATCTGTCCTTGCAGTTAATTTCAATTCAATTCAGTTATTTGTCACGCATTAGAGAAAAGTACATTGCAATAATAATTTGAAAATTCGCAGTGGCGTAACGGGATCATTGAAAGGCCCAACATTGGCCATCAAGTCAGTGACCCGCTGTTGTCAATCTAGGAATAATGGAAAAGTGGCAGTATTAAATGCAGTGGCGACTCGTGCCTAAAATATGTGGGGGTGCTGCTCAAAATTTTAGCCTTTATTGAACATATATAAGTTGGCAATATACAGAAAACCTACATTTATAGTGTTCTAGCCACTGTTTTGTGTAGAAAAACAAGTAATACAAATCTTAATTAGAAACTCCATTGTGACGTAATTTTTGTTACGCAATAATGTACACGAGTGTAAACAGCAGACGATATCATTTGTGTATTTTGTTTACTCGCACAGCGACGGCTAAACACCATAACATGCAGTAAGAATGTGGAACAAAAACACGTGACACAGACTCGAAACTAAGCTGTTGTAAATACGGTAAAACACAACAAGAATATAAAAAAAGTAATGATTCGAAAAAGGTCGAAGTACTTTAGTTCGACAACATTTAAAAATAAATGGTCATGTTTCATTTAAGTAAACTTATGGTCACAGTCGGCGTTTTCAACATATTATATGACACTTTACAGATTATAATTGTCACACAAAAAACTAGCCATACAGCTGTTTATTGGTATCATAACTGACAAATTTAACAACCACTTTACATTTGTGTCAGAACTTGTCTATTTTAACATCTTTTTTGAATTTTTGTGTACTGCTAACTGCTATATTTGCTGCTTTATTTTTAACTGCTATATTTGTTGCTTTATTTTTTGGCAAATAGCTTATAATTGCTTTTTTTAAGTGCAAAACTCCTCCAAGCTTTAAAATTTACAACACTATCACTTGAACCTTGTGCTTCCTTTTTACAACCAAAATGAATCATAAAGTTATAGTTTGGGCATGATAATTGATAGCTTCTTCCTTGATTCCAAATGACAACTGAGAAACTGTTTTTCTATTTAGTAGTACTAGCACTGCAAGTGCAAGTGTTTTGGAAACAATGGTGTTCCTAACAAAGGTTTGCATCCAAATTGTTTTGCCTTTGAAGGACTCATGGAAACAGCAAAAAGGATTTTTCATCCTAGTAATTTCACTTGTCAAAACATCATCTAGATTATTTTCAAAGTAATCATGAACACCAGATCTACAGAAACATTTTCATTTCAGTAACTAGTATTTCTTTGTCAACAATAGGATGTGCTTGGTGGTCACTACTATCTTGTCTGTAGAATGTTCATTCTTAAGAAACACTTCCTGTGAAGCAATTTAGCAGCTACTGTTTAAAAGTTTCCACAGAACAAAATGCCGTCTACTATTTTAGACAAAATTTCACGATTTTTTTCCACTTTTTTGTTGTGTTCAATAATTGAAAGTCTATATACGCCTCACTAAGTTTTTCCTTAATATTTACAGTTCCCAAAAGTGAAAGTGAAACATCATTGTCCACATGCTTCTTTGACTTCTCATGTTTTTCTGCTTCCTCAACTATTTTGGCTACATTTGTAAAACCATCTTTTGTCCAGCATTTTTCATCACCTCCAAATAGCAAACATGGAAAACAGAACAGTGCATTTTTAACTTCACAACCACAAAGCCATTTTTTCTTTTGATACCTTTCAGAATTAAAACTGCGTATATATTTCTTGTTGTGGCTCATTCCTGGCTGACAAAGTTGAATATCAGGCGTTGGACGCACTTTTTTCTTTATACTTTTCAGCACTTGATAACTGCGAAGTCTTAAGTTGCTGAAGCTCACTTACAGTCACCGAATTAGAATCTTGAAAAGCCATTAATAACCTTTTAATCAATAACAGTAAAAATGATTAAAAAAGAATAACTGTCGTACTGTACTCATTGTCGAACCTGGTGGTTCACGTGATTTGCTTTGGCACACAATAAACGCGGAACAGACAACTACCCGGGTGACCAGGCACACCCTACGTGATTGGTGGAGCTGCGCGAGCCGCAGCACCCTGGCTCCTAGTTCGCCCAGCATGTAGCTTTTCAAAGTGCGCAGAACCGCAAAACGTCATGAAACGTCAGAAAACTGGAGCTGCAGTTCCAGCATAGATATACTTTAGTGTTTCCCAAAAAAAAATTCTCATGAAAAAAGGTGATTAGGTCGGAAATTATGCTAATTATATATTGCTAAGGAATAAAAAATAAAAGTAATGAAAGTTATTGTAATGTTATGGTTGGTGTATTAAGCAAAAATATCTAGGGGGTGCTGCAGCTCCGCAGCACCCTAGCACGAACCGCCCCTGATTAAATGTCGATGTTGAAGGAGCAGAACAACAAAACGCATCAATACAATAGCAAACATGAACATAGATAACACCGAAAACAAAAGGAATAACTTTGCTGAAAAACCAAAACAATGATTACATGAATCGTTGTTAATGGTGATTGCGAGGCTCGAGGGCAAACTGAAAAGAACACGCATGATTGACTAATTGCTAGATTAGGGCCATGCGTGAGATTAATCATTTCAAAACAACGCAAGGCATTTTAAGTAAGCACGAAGGTAAGGGTCGTTAGTTCGGACAATTTCATACCAAATTGAATGACGTTTGTAATCGGACACGCTGAGGAATTGTTGCACAGCTGACTGCCATATTGCGAACCCAAATGGTGCCGGCAGAATTATACATTTTGGTTTGAAGATTGTTGATTGCATTAATGCTTATTCTGTTTGCAAGCCAGTGCATTATTTAGAAAACATTCTAATGCGCCAAAGAATATGTATTTTAGGTTTGCAGAAATGTTTAAACGTAGTAAAATTTGAGTGTTGAGATTGAACATAAACTAGTTGCTTACATTTTATATTAACCTAATGCTTCATGCTTCGGTCTTTATTTCATTGGGGGAAGTAATGTGTAGTAGGAATAAACTGTTGCTGCCAGGCATAAGGTATCAAGAAAATTTTAGCTCTTCCAGCAGTTTTTTTTATTATTATTCGAGCGCTTAACTCGCTACGAAAAAAAACACACTACAAGAACAAAATACGTCAACAAAAAAAAAAGAGGAGAAACAGAGAATTTGTAGTTTACAAGAGTGGGTGGGAGCAATAGGTGGTTGTGTAATGTATAATTTTGTACAGAAAGGGAGGGGTATAAATTAGAGTAGTGTGCGCGCGTATTGTAAGCCGAGGGGAATAAAGAAAAAAAAGGATACGAGTAAAGGTCAGGTACATGGAAGTCGTACACACAGAAAAAAAGTAAACAAAGACGATAGAAAAACAGAGAAAAGGGAATTTTTAAAGCTGGAAATAGTAGTAGCTTCGTAAAGTAAACAAACATTATAGAAAACATACCAGGGTAATTTTAAAGATATAAATAGTAGCTACGGCGAAAGGAAAACAAGGACAATGGAAAAGATACGAGGGGAATTTTAAAGATAGAAATGGTAGATACGGCGAAAGGTAAACAAAGACAATAGAAAAGATACGATGGGATTTTAAATATAGAGATAGTAAATACGGCGAAAAGTAAACAAACACAAAAGAGATCATACAAGGGGATTTTTTTACGTAAAAGAGAAATGTAAACAAAGACGGTAGAATTCTAAAGTAAATACTGGGTTAGAGCTGTATGCACGAAAAAAAGTAGAAAAATAAAGATAGAGAAACATACAAAACTTTTTTAATTTAACACAAAAGGAAGAAACACAGAGGCAGTACATAACAAAGCTGGTAAAGGAGAGAGAAAACATTCAATCGCAGAGAAGTTCCCAAAAGCGCAAAAAATACACAAAGGCGCAAAACAACTACACAAAGTGGAGATAGGCGTATAGCACAATTTCTTGTTGTAAAACGTAACACACGCAATTGAGGGGATACGACTTTTGTTTTTATATAATTAGGAGGACCAAAAGCCGTATGGTATACTTACACGCCGATTTGCAAAAACAAGTAAAAAATAGATTTATATTTGTGCAAAATGGATTTTTGGGATACGCAATATAAATACAATTGCGAAATAAATACAATAAATAGTGCATGAAAATCGCGTTGAAGGACAGGAAAGGTTATGGGACTTGGCGCGACAGTTAATTCTTTATTATTTTATATTTTTATCAAATTGATTGCTTTAACGGCGTTGGCCATGACCTCCAAGTGGATAGAGTTTGGCCTCTTCCGCTGGATAGAAAGTTTAGAGTGTAAAGATCGGGTTAGGGATCGGGCTAGGTCTTTGTCAAGTGTGGGGCTGATGGAGTGGGTTTCGGCTTTTATTTTATTACGGATTTTCCATACATCCACAACTCTGAAACCTACCACCATGTTTAAACAAACTTTTTTATTTGTATAGGCGAAATTAAACAATGTGATACTTGATTGTTGTTGATTTTAACAAAACATTTTCAATCTAGTTTAGGAGGCAAAACATCGCGTGATCGGATCCAAGACTTCTTTTTTTAATATTGAGAAGAATTTCCACGATTTTGGGACAAAAACATTCAGTTTATGAAACGGTTGGTTGATTTCATATTTTTATTTAATACTTTCTATTGTCTGTCACATAAGTTTGCTGTTTTTTACAGTATACTAAGCTGATACGCTTAAATAACAATAATAATAATTTTACAGCTGCTGTTAAATGATTCCTTAATGACTCATTCTACTAAGCTTGATTCTGTCAGCATAAAATAATTATACCTTCCGTTGGGTGATTGTTAATAACAAAGATTATAGTACAATGTGCAACTGGAAAATAATACTTCAGATATATTTTAAACAAACTACAATTTAAACATTTATAGATGAGCTCAATTTTAGCAAACCGCAGGATAAAATTTAAGTGACAAATTACTTCAATTGCTTACCACAAGATGAGCACATTCATAAGCTAACGCATATGATGAAGAAAGTAATCAGCAATTTACAACCATTATAGATTAAAATAAACACTTGAAAGGCTGATTTGTCGCTTAAACATATCGAATAGATTTTAACGATAAAATATCATAATTGTTGAATCAAAATCTCTCTGAGAATGAGCAAAATCAACTGGAGTCGTTTCGCTCAAAGTGATCCCTGGATATCCGTTCCAATCTATTTTATAATCACAACTCATCAGAACAAAATTGTTGACGGACAAACAAATAATTTACTTGTAAGATCATTGCAGTCATCAAAGCGGGGTGAATCTGGATTGTTCATTCCTCCAATGCAAACATATTCACTTCGCCAATCGTTCACTCTGAACAATGGACAG
Organism: Phallusia mammillata; assembly: GCF_965637545.1. Taxonomy (NCBI): domain Eukaryota; kingdom Metazoa; phylum Chordata; class Ascidiacea; order Phlebobranchia; family Ascidiidae; genus Phallusia; species Phallusia mammillata. The sequence goes on along the minus strand of NC_137254.1, from coordinate 7,637,920 downwards.
TTTATAAATGTATTCATGTTTAAAAAATCACAAGATCAGGTATCAAATTTCGGAATATGTTTTTAAATTTATTATGAAGCGTTTTTTTTTTTCATTAAGCTTGACATAAAGTTTCCCAATTGTTGTACAGAATTTTTGCGGCGAACTACAGCTGTATCTCTTCCGTTTGAATATGTAATCTTTAGAATTTAATGGAAAGTACGCAATTCTTAGGAGGGAAAGACTTTTTATGCAACATCCTAAATAAAATAGTCTTTAATTGGACTTTCTCGAGTTATATGAGATTATACATGCTTCACCAGATTTGCTATACTTGATACTGTAGCGGTTGCGATATATTTGTGCAAATTTCGTAATAGTTTCTTACGAAATTAGCTTGTTTGACTTGCTAGCTCAATGCTCAAGAAAGGCAAATAGTTCAACGGATTTATTCAACCGGATTGCCAAATCATTTTTGAACTATGTAATATTTCCTGTCGCAGTTAATCAGAACGTAAATGCGACTGTGTGATTTGGCGTTCACTTGATTTGACTTTTAGCTTTCTACTGTGCTTGTAATTGGATATCGTCATTGGTAGAATTTATGCAACAGCCCATCGCAAGAGCACATATCAATTTTTTTCTATCGGAAACGATTCAGTGGTTAACTCGATGCTGCCACCAAGTGTTAAACCTCTACCGACCGGTTTTGTTCAGTTTCGTGCTTATGGAAGAACTGGGAGCGTCTACGCAATGTGTCCAGCTGTTAAGTTAGTGGGACTGTTTTACATAAAACATGAGCCTTCACAAAAGTAACATACTGCTATGGAAAACATGATCCATTTTATTGTTGCAGCTTTAAAGCCCGTTTACACTGCGATTATCGGTGCGTACCTAAGCTTACTAAATAATATACTAGACGTGTTTTTTAGCTCACAGCAAATGTCGATGACCATAAATTACCACATAAGTTTATTGTTACCTAATTTAGATCGAAAAAGCTTTGTATCAATCTAAATTAAATCATATTTTGTTAGTAAACATGATTTTGGATCTTGGTAATCATACAGGATTGTTCTGGATGTTGTTGTATAGATCGGTGACATATTTATCTCACTTTCATGTTTCTATAACATGTAGTCCGCTGGGCTAGGGTTATCGACATTTTAAATGCAATTAATTACAATATCTAAACACAATAAAACACAACATGCAATCATAACCATGTAATAAATACTTAAATTGAAGGCAAATAGCGTGTCATCATTTATTTTTGGCAATTGAACCAGCTTTATCAAATCAGAAACCCGTACACAGCGATAACACAAACCGTTTGCGCAGGTTCAAGCAGCTTGATACGCAGAAAAACGCTCGGCAGGCGATCGCTCGCTCATTTCTACAAGACTTGAACGCCCGAAATCAGTCAAGCGCGAAATCAGACAGAAAAAATGAAACAAACAAACAGACGTTGACCGTTTACGGTTTGAAAAAGCGACTTTGTCACGTGTGATCGAAAGGTATTTGGTTGTTTGACACATTGACTACAACGAGAAATGTTGCTTCAGGTTAAAGTCACACGAACATCGCGCATCAATGAAAACACGTAAAAGTTTTTATGAGAGCACTGGAGAAAGCATTTTAATTTCATCAGCGCCAGGGGACTATGCCCGCTAAGTAGTTTTGTAAAGGACGCTTGTAATCGGACACCCTGGAAAAGGAAGTTGTTGAAAAGCTGACTGCCGCATTGCGAAGCCAGTTAAAGTCGGTTAGCTCAACACTTCAGTCAAGGATTAGACTATAGTAAATCGCATAAGCGTTTGTTCTGTTTAAACGACTTTAGTTTGATGCTACAAACGATGTAATGTAACAACGAGTTTGTTTTGGCTTAGCAAGTTTAGAAATGTCAAACAAAGTTTCGTTTGTTTATCGGTATAAAAATACATCTATTTATGTTTTAAACATTACTTCGCATCATTATGAATACTTTGGTCTACACATGGAATTGCATGCGTTAACAAAAAATACGCGTTTAGCCTTTACTAAATTTGACGTTAATGTGACATCGCTTATTTTGCCCACATTACGTTTTGTAAAAATTGGTCTCAACAATATTACAAGTTTTCTTTAGTTTTGGCTTATTGAGAATTTCACATTCAATTTTGTTTCTGGTTGAGTCTGACATATTATCGAGTTCTAGTCAAATCATGTTGATTTTGCCTCAGTTGGTTTAGCACAGTTTGAGACCAGTACACGTGAGGCTTGTAATCGTTGGAAAAGGAAATTGTTGCTCTACCGACTGCCACATTGCGAAACCAGTTGATGTCGGTTAGCTTACAACTTCACTTGAAAATTATGCTTTGGAGAGAGTTAATCGCATTAATGTTTGTTCTGTTTATTTGAATCTCATTACACAAGGGTAATATTGTGCAGTATATTTTACCTTAGCACACATGTTGTTTAAATTCGTAGCATGGCGTGAATATAACTTTGCTTCTACGTTCTTGTACGTAGAATGTTCGTTTAACTAATTACTGTGTCAAACCATTTTAAACCTAATATTCCATTGTTTCAAACTAATGAACAACAAAGCAGACACCTTGTTTCAGCTTATAACATAGCACTCATAAGTCAAAAATAACTTTTCTTTATAATATCTGAACAACTAAATTGAAACGAGATGAAATCTCAAGATCTGGACTGATGTTTTTGATCAGAGGTTTATTGAAGGTAGAAATATAAAACGACATAAGCTGAAGACACATGCTGATTCACACTAAAGAGAAACCACATCAATGTGATACTTATGATAAACGATTTACCCAACGTGGAAATTTAAAAACCCACATGTTGATTCATACAAAACAAAAACCCATTAATATGTTGTTTGCGGAAACAGATTCAATTTCATCTTAAGTTCGAACAGACACTTGTTGAATCACAACAAACAGTACCTTCACCGATTTAATGTGAATTAACATGTTTGCTTTGGCTATGTACGGCTTTGGTGTCCAACAATGTAAAAAACCATCTACCGCACAGAGTCACAGGGGGGTCTTTAAATACACGCCGAAGAGAACTCAATAGGGCTGTGGCCTTGAAAGATGCAAACAACTCGGCATTAGCAAACACCCTACTGTCCATAATCACACCAATAACTTTTCCACTGCCAAGGTGTTAGCGAGGTCTCCTAGGGTCGTGGAACATACATTTTCACACCAACACGGACGTTAAAACTGACTTTCTAATGCCGATTACTTATCGCTCGCTTTTGCATCATTGAGCTAGATGTTATGTGATTATCACTCGACCATTGCGTTTTTTACCACCGCGTTTGTGTGTGTTTTACCGCCCTTGTTGCTATATAACAACTTTGTGTTTTCCATTAAAGTCATTACTCTGATGAAGGCGTCTCGTATGGGACATCGAAACGTCGGCATATTAAATAAAACCTGCTGCAAGAGCTACAAATGTGTTGCTGTGGAGTATGATAAAGAAAAAATCTCTTTGTTGTTCCTTCAGGCGCCCGTTCAATGACCTGCCTGGCACTTTGATATACAAAGGCTTTGGTTTAACGGTGGTGGGACTTCAACTGTAGGTTCCTGGATGTGCTGGTTGGTTTGTAGACAAAAACGTGAATATTTTATTCCTGGATACAGAAATGTCGACACCTCTGGATGGTACACTTTTGTTAAGCGTTTATGACAAACCAACCAGTATTACAAGGTACCTACATTTCAAAATGAATTTCAAAACAGATGTTCTAATGCCGATTAGCTGTCGGTCGCATTTGTGACACTTAACTACGATTTTTATCAACGTATTATCGTCGTTTTCGCGTCAGTGTCTTTTCCGTGTTTGCTAGCTGACGTTACCTTTGGGTAGCCGCAAAGTATAAGACGTGGAATGACTTGTTTACACTTCTTTAGAGGAAAGCCGCTTATTTTGTTGCAGCTCATAACACATAAATCGTAAAACAGCTTAACCAATTTTTTTTATTAATAATACCTGAATTACAAATTTAAAGAGAGATGACGTCAACGGATTTGGGCGTGGACAAGGCTGATATTTGTGATCAAAGGTTTTATGAAGATGGAAATCTGACACAACATACGCTGAAACACAGCATTGAGAAACTGCATCGATGTGATGTTTGTGAAAAAACTTTTAAAAAGAGTTGGAACTTAAAAAGACACATGTTGACTCACACCAAAGAAAAACCTTATCAGTGTACTGTTTGTGGAAAGACATTTGGTCGGCTTGGAATATTGAAAACACACAAGGTGACACACACCAATGAGAAACCTTATCGATGTGACGTTTGTGAAAAAAAGTTTGCTCGTAAAGGTGATTTGACAGAGCACATGCTGACACACGCCAGCGAAAAACCTCACCGATGTTGTGTTTGTGAAAAACAATTCGCTCGTGTTGGATCTTTAAAAAGACACATGTTCACCCACACTAAAAAGAAACCTCATCGATGTGATGTTTGTGAGAAACGGTTTTCCCAAAGTTGCACTTTGAAACGACATATATTACTTCACACTAAAGAGTAATTTCATCGATGTGATGTTTGTGTAAAAAAGTTGCTCGTCGTGGAGATTTGAAAATCAAAACGTTGATTCACTCTAACGGTTAGAGTTAGAGTCTAACCCCATCACAGAGAAGCCCCATTGACGTGTTGAGATTTAATGCTATTTTGAATTTGATAGACACTTGTTAAATCACAATAAACAGTAACTCAACGTGAAAAGACTTGTTTCGGCTGAAATTTCACCTTATTCGAGTTTTATTTTTACAAATTGAAGAAGAAAAAAACATGTATCACACAGAGTAACAATAAAAACGTTACTTTTTGTACAGCTACACTGTTCACTAAACCATTCAAGTCCACTTTAAATTATGTAAGAAATTAGGTGTAGGTCGATGGAATATTACGAGATACATATAGGTCGCCTTCATCAGAGGTACAACATACATTTTAGTTCGCCTTCATCGGGGAAAATAACACTGAATGCGCCTAGTAGAAGGCACGAAAAACAAAGGTAAAAAGAATTGAACCCAAGCACGTCATAACGAAAACACTATGATTGCGTCCCTAATCTTTGAGCAGCAGCCTATAGCAAGCTGAAAGCATCAAGTCTGTTTTGATGATAATAGTGTTGCCCCGTTGGTAAATGGTTCCAAAACCACCATCATCAATTATTTAAAAATAAGATAACGGGTGGTGCCATGGCTGCGTCATCTTACAATTATTTGAGTTTCGGGAGTTTCAAATTAAGAGTGTAACACGTTAAACGTGATGCAAGTGTTTCTCATATTAGCGTGGAATTTAGCTACAATATAATGATACATCGAAACGTCAAAACGCGGATACCTGCGTACACCTTACAGTTGCACAATAATTCTAGTGATCAAAGGTGCTTGGATGTGCTGGTTTGTTTGCAGACAAAAACAAGAATATTTTATACCTGGACATAGAAATTTCGACACCTCTCGATGGTACACTTTGTTCACAAACTAACCAGCATTACAAGAGGTACTTACATATCTAACTGTTCCAAAACAGAAAAACTATTATTCTAAAGCCGATTAGCTATCGGTCGAATTTACAAAATTTATCTACGATATTTATCAACGTTTTCGCCAGTTTCTTCTCAAGGAGGGGCTATCTAACAAAAATCCCTATCTTATTTCAGCTCATAAGATCTTTATCTCAAATTGTTTAACTATTTTCTTTATAATAACTGAATAACTAATTCAAAAAGAGATGACGTCAAAGGATTTTGGTTGTTATGATCAACGGCTTACTGAAGGTGGAAATGTAAAACAACATATGCCGAAACACAACAGTGAGAAACTTCATCGATGTGATGTTTGTGAAAAAAATTTTGCACGAAGTGGAACTTTGGAAAGGGTTTGCTCGCATGGGAGTTTTAAAATCACACATGTTGACTTATACTAAAGAGAAACCTCATCGATGTGATGTTTGTGATAAAAGATTTACCCAAAGTGGAAAGTTGAAAATCCATATGTTGATTCACACAAAAACGAAACCCCATCGATGTGTTGTTTGCGGAAAAAGATTCAATGTAATTTCAATTTGAAAAGACACTTGTTGACTCACAATAAACAGTAAATTTACCGTGAAAATATTTGTGGAAAACACATTTTCTTACAGATTTTGGTGTCCTATTATAAACGCTGATGTTTTCAATATGTATGTTGAAAATCATATCTTGTAAAACACGTGTGAACTTTCTACGCGCATGCAGGATAATCTGTTTCACAGAAATTAGATATGTAACTTCATTCTTTCAAATATCATGCTTTCTAAAAATTGAAATAGTTGCAAACTAAAATTTGAGTTTTATCTTACATGGTTTTATTACTGTTTTGTTTTTCGTGGTTTGTCAAACTGGTGAAATTTTACATGGTTTAAACAACAATAAATTTTCTGTATGCCATTATTTTGGGTTTCCTGCAACTCACACAAACATACAACGTGATCAATCAACAGTGTTTTCAGGGGCGTATCCAGAAATTTTTTCAGGGGGGGTCCAACATTTTATTGGGAATTTCCCTAATGACGTCATTCGATCTGTTTGAAAAAAATTCCCACACAACTGCGTTAGACCGCACGAGAATGAATACGTAATTCACATGTCAAACTGCCCTCAAATTGTCCCGTTGCCTATTTCGTTTTCTAGTTCAAAGCGAGCGCTTCGTTCAAAATTGTATGCAGGCCCAATCCCTAAAGTACAAGACCAAAACCCAATCCATTCATCCATCCACCAGCTACGGCGAGATGTATAGCTTCATAATACAGTTGCAGGTTGTTCTCGTATTACACATGCAGATCTATGTTAAAGCATTTTAAAAACTTTTGGACTGCCAGCGCTATTGAAAATCTGTCCTAACAGTTGGCTAGGCCAGTTTCGAACCAACAGCATGACGCTTGTAATCCAACATGCTGGAAAAGAAAATTGTTGCACAGCTAACTGTCAGATGGTGCCAGAAGGGCAGTAGGCTTATACCTTTTGATTTGCGGATGGTTAATTGCATTAATGTTTGTTCTGTTTGCAAGCACCTAGAAAATATTATATTGCCCCAATGAATCTTTGCAAAATTGTTTAAACATAGTTTAACTTGAGCATTGGAATTGAATATAAAACTGTTGCTTCCAGGCATAATGTATCAACAAATATTTTGCTCTTACAGCGGTTTTGATTATAATATGCCGACGTTTCGATGTGCCATACAAGACACCATCATCAGGTTAATGACATAATTTAAGGAAAATGACCTTAATTTCAAGGCAAATGAACCCCGGCTGAGGATTCTCTGGTACTCCGATTTGTATACTTCTCCTCAGTAGTCTAGTGATGACGAGTAAATGACTTTTTCGTAACACACCAAGCAAAAACGTTTGAAAATTAATTTTGCATCATATAAAAACGAATAAATGTAATCAAATAGTTAACATTTGGAAAAACAACGTGTAAACTACTTGTAGGCTTGCATCACGCAATTTGAGGTGTTAACTGACACTTTGTGCAATTTCGTTTCCCTATTCAGAAAAACGCTTCGTCCCACTGTTGTGTACAACCACATGGAAAGTGTTCACACGCGTCACTGTAGATGAATGAGTGTGTAACATCACGCATAGTTGACATCTAAACTGTCATTCAAAAAGCAGTCAAAAGATACGCTGCCAAACGTTCTATTGAAAAAACGCTACATGCACCATTCCTCCCTGACTGTATGCCCTGAGTCAAACTAGTCAATTGCTTCCTGTAATACAAAAATGTGCAAACGTCGGAGGACGCAGCTGCATAACCGATTACTACTTGAACTGGAAACAGTAGCCCAGTTGAGGGATTTTCAGTAGCGAGGTAAAGCTAATGAAAAGACGAATTGATTTGTTAGAAAGATTTTTTATTGTTTATAACACACAGGTATAATATTTCACAAGCGGTTTGCTGAGGTTAAGTTGAGTGTGTAATACAACTGCAGTTTTGAATAAAGCGTAAGTTAATATTACCTGTAATATTCCACAAAAGGTAATAAAATTGGCGCAAAAGTGTTTTCAACGGTGTGTTAGTACCTGGCCAATTGAAAGGATTTTTCACATATCTTAAACTACAGGTGTAACCGTTTTAAATAATCAGTTGCCAGTCCCCAGGCCCAGTTTATAACCGAGCTTGTAATTGGACATGCTGGAAAAGGAAATTGTTGCACAGCTGACTGCCGCATTGCGCAGTCACTCGATCAGCTCAACACGTATGAGACGCAACGCGGTTAAGTTAAGTTAAAACAGTAAGCACACGCATAGTTATTACTACATTCTTCCGCAAACAACATTTGTGACCGAAAGCGTGTGAATTGAGATTCCAGTGAACACGATATTACCTAGTGCACAATAAAAAGGATAATTTGGAATGTATAGAGTGTAATTGGCAGTCTGTTACGTTTTGGTGTTGGCATTGCAAGCAAATAGTCAGGAAGTTTTAAACAGCAACTTGTTTGTCAGTTGATATTAGGAATTACGTCAGCGTTTTGGGTCACATTAGATCAGTGGTTCTTAACCTTTTTTCCTTGCTGCACCCCTTTCAAATCACCAACCAATTTTCGCACCCCCTTTCAAATCACTAACTGATTTTCGCCCCCTCTTCTATAATTGCTTAAATAGAATAGACCTAACCAACCTTAAGGATTCAGCATCCCCGCACCCCCTAGAAACAGTTCTCGCACCCCTTGGGGGTGCGTGCACCCCAGGTTAAGAACCCCTGCATTAGATCCAACAAACAAGCATGTCGCAGTAAGTAAAAAAATGGTATATTAAAATAAGAAAGACTATGTTACGTGTGTTCGAAAAAAAATGGTTGTTTGTCACGTTAGCTACACCGAGTTGCTTTACGTTAAAGTTACACGGATATAGCGCATAATTCAATACACTGTTTTATTAAAGCACTGCACAAAGCATTTTGATTTTACCAGCGCCAGTGGACTATCCGATTAGCGGTTTGGCCCAGTTTGGACCATTATAAATGACGCATGCAATCGGACACACTGGAAAAGGAAATTGTTGCACATCTGTCTGCAGCATTGCGAAGCAAGTTAATGTCAGTTATCGCCAACACTGAACACTTCCACAAACGTTTTGTTTCTTTATTTCGATGGCATACAATTTATTTTATGTGCACATTCACACTTTGCAGCATTTTGAGCACTTTGGTCTACACACTAAAGCAGTGGTGGTAAGTTTGTTCGACTAAATTTATGCAAAACAATTTTGAACATAATGTTCCATGGTTTTAAACGGATGAATCACAAAGCTAACATCTTGTTTCAGGTCATAACATAGTATTCGAAAGTCAGATAAAACTTTTCTTTATAATATCTGAACAACTATATTGACGAGATAACATCACAGGTTTTCGACTTTGAGTTAAGTGATGTTTTTGATCAGAGGTTTATGGAACGTGGAAATATGCTGACACCCACTATTAAAAAACATTATCGATGTGATGTCTGTGAAAAAACTTTTGTCCAAAGTGGAAATTTGAAAGTACATACGTTGACTCACACCAAAGAAAAACCTCATCGATGTGATGTTTGTGAAAAAGGCTTTGCTCGTGGTGGAGATTTGAAAACGCACATGTTGATTCACACTAAAAAGAAACCACATCGATGTGTTGTTTGTCAAAAGAGTTTCAGTATCAATTCAAATTTGAAAAGGCACATGTTGACGCACACTAAGAACAAACCCAGTCGATGTGATGTTTGTGAAAAAATATTTGCTGACAGTGGAAGTTTAAACAGACATATGTTGACCCACACTAAGGATAAACCCCATCGATGTGAAGTTTGTAAAAAGAAATTCAGTATCAATTCAAATTTGAAAAGACACATGTTGACGCACACTATGGATAAACCCCATCGATGTGATATTTGTGATAAACGATTTTCCCAAAGCGGAAATTTGAAAACCCACATGTTAATTCACACTAACGAGAAACCTCTTCGATGTAATGTTTGTGAAAAAAGGTTTTCTCGAAGTGGATATTTCAAAACACACATGTTGATCCACACTGGAGAGAAACCACATCGATGTGATACTTGTGACAAACGATTTACCCAAAGCGGACATTTGAAAACCCACATGTTGCTTCATACAAAACAAAAACCCATTAATATTTTGGTTGCGGAAAAAGATTTAATGTCATTTCCAGTTTGAAAAGACACTTGTTGATTCACAATTAGTGATGCACCAAACCTGCCTAAAAAGGTTCGGGCCGAAACCGAATATTTGGCCACGAGGCCGATCCTAAAATCCTGTTTTTATCGATGTCTTCAACTGAACCTTGTGTAGTTGATGCGAGTGAAGTGAATTATGACAAATCAAAATCACTTACACCATCTCGAAGCTTTACTAAACTTGCAATATTTTGCAGACAAAGTGGCTTCGTATTTAATAGATACAACAATTAGTTAATTTATGACGTTTTGTATTGGTGAAAATGCTAGTTTGGGCATTAACTCTATGCAATCAAAAACTTTGGGCATTAACTCTATGCAAAAACTAGTCACAATAAACAGTAAATTTACCGATTTGATCTTCGCAAAAATATTTCCTTCGACTGAAAAAACACCTATTTTTACAGCTTTTGTGGCCTAACAATGTAAAAAGTCATATACCACACAGAGTCCCAAAGTAAACGCAAATGATTTGAATATGTATGTGAAATCATATCTTTTGTAGCGGCAGCATGCTAATACCCGCCGTTTTGTTTTGTTTTTTTCACAAAGAAAGCACAGCCGCATACATGCAACTTAATACTGAACCGTGTTTGTGAAACATCAAACATACTATTAAATATCTAAAATAGATTTTGAATTGTTATATACTTTTGAGCCAATTGCTGTATTCTCTTTACTACGATTTCTATTTAAATACTTCTTAAAATGTTTCTGTCGCTTATAACCAAATAAACCAACAATGTAGTCAACGGATTACACAAGTGGTGATTTCTGGTATTTATCTCCAAGAAATTTTGAGGCAGCAATTTGAACTATAAACTTAGTAAAGCTCATAGCGCAAACCTATTGCGTTGTTAATACGTGAGTGTAAGAGTAGCATTCGCAGTACCGTGAAGAACCCACGCGACCTCGAACTACACTTTTAAAACACATGTGAACTCTTTATGTACATAATCTTTTTGACAACAATTGTATATTTAATTTCCTTTCAGCAAAGGTTTCTAAATATGAGCTATTTGCAAACAAAAATATATTTTACTTGTTTTAATAAGAGCCCATCGGTAAAGCAAATGATCATGTTTTTGTAATAGTTTCTGTTGTTCGTAGTTTGTTGAACCGGTGAAATGTTACTTGTTTAAACCCAATAAATTTACTGTATGCCGTTACTTTTGGTTTTCATGCCACTCATACAAACGGACAACATGCATTTATATTAATATTATTCATATGGCGACACTTTACCATATGAACTTGGTTGGTGAACGGCTGATTGTCTGGCTAATACGTGTGCCATGCTACAACTATAACGTAGTCAAACACTTGGAGAAAAACAGAACATCACCTTCTACAAATCGTTAGTAAAACCACTTAAGTTTTTAAAATAAAGATTAAACGGTGTAAGGTGGGGCAAATATTCAAACATTAATCATCACCCAATGCAGAAACAACATGGTCTTGTTCCCTTTTCGAAAAAATATTAAATTGACGAAATCAAAATCTGACCGAAATGGCCAAATTACACAATGCTAGCATTGCTAGGTGGTATAACCTTACCTTGCGACCCTTCCCTTCTCACAGTGATATTTTACGCGTCCCTTAGTTTGCCAAATGAAATGTTTGACGTCATTTTCGCTCGTAATAACTGTTGATGGCCACAAATCACCAAAACTGTATTGTTATATAGTTTCGATCCAATACAGCTTTGTATCAATCTAATTTAAATAATATATTGTTAGCAAACATGATTTTGCACATTGGTAATCGTACAAGATTATACTTGATGTTATTGTTCAGATTAGTTGCATGCTTACCATACACAGTTATGTTTTTATAGCAAGCAGTCCCCAGTGCTGGGGAAAATGCACAAACTTGTCAAACACAACATGTAATTTAATCATAACAATGTCATAAATAATCATATTAGGGCAAATAGAGCATTTACTTTTGCCAACAAACTATGAACCACAGGAGTAAGCTACTTGACAAGCAGAAAAACGAGCGGTAGGCGAATTCTCGCTCATTTCTGTGTGATTTAAGCTCCCGAAATCTGTTAAGCCCAAAAGAAGACAGAAAATATAAAACAAATAAACTTTTTGTAGGTCTGTGTGCAACGTTTTTACGTTATGAGGACCCTTTTCGATACTGTTATCTAATTTACATACTGCACAAAACTGTCTAAATTAGGAGCTGGTTGCAGCTCTTTTTAAATCAGTAATATGAAACGACGACCCAACCAAAAAATGATTTTTACGCTATATTAGCTTGCAACTATAACGGAATTCGGCAATAAAACGTTGAGACTGGAAAATGCTAAAGTGTAGAATCTTTACGCTTTTGACACAATGCTTTTAAGGGAGTAATTTGTATAAACGAGCTAAATTGACCTGTGTAAGACGGTAAATATAAGACGGTAAATTGACCTGTGTAATGTTAAAACCAAAATGCTATGCGTCATAGATGTCACGCAGTCAAAATTTCCGTATCCGTTTGTTATATTGTTGTTGAAAAATAAAGTCTAGTTTGAACTGAAATCAACCTACAGTAGCAGTTTTCCGGTGATGAGTTGACAGTACGATAGTAAACGGTTCGACGTTCATTTTGCAAAGTTTCTTCACCAACTGGATGCTATACTGACAGCTTGTTTTAGTATTTAATTGTGTGACGGTTTTACTATTCCATAGTTTTTATAACAGTCTTGTATTCGCTTAGAGCAGTGGTTCTTAACCTTTATTCCTTGTTGCACCCCTTTCAAATCACCAACCAATTTTTGCACCCCCTTTGCAACAAGGAATAAAGGTTAAGAACCCCTGGCTTAGAGGAACTGAAGATGCCAAAACGTTTTGGTAAAATATATATTCCGTAAAAATATTGCATAAGTACTGACCTTAAAGGTAGACAACTAAAACACACCGTATATCTGACTCCTTGTATAAACAAACTAATGCTGCTTAACTAAACCTAAAGGACGCAAAACTTAATTAACGTTCCGACATTATATTTCAATAAACCATGCCAAAAGAGCGCCAATTGCGGCTAAACACGCAACACAAAAGTCACAACGCCAACGCGTGAGCTACACCCAAGCAAGCTACTGAATGTTGTTATGCAAGCGAAGTTGTAAAAACGTACGCCCGAGAAGGTTAACTAAGTTCTAAACCGCAATTATTCTTTTGGTTGATTTTAAAAACGTCATGTGTAACATGGCCGTAAGCCAAGTAATACGTGGGTTACCATTAACACGTTAAAAGCGATACAACAAAAGCCTTAAGCCAGTTTATGACCAGCGTGGTGATTAGAAAACAGGTTTAAACAGGTTTAATAGCCGGTCAAGCTTTTGTGTAGAAAAAAGGTGAGGTTTGACCGAGTTTGACCAGGACAATATGACACGACAATTATACGAATTAAAATGTTTTGAATTAAAAAGTCCAAAGTCCGATATGTTTTAAATGAAAAGTCCAAGGTCCGATACACATACAACGGGTTTGGATCATATTGTTCTTCTGTTGAATCTCATTGGAATCCATGTATAGTTTACAATACTGCAACGGACATATTACAGACAGACATTTGTAACGATAGTATGACATTTTGACTGACTTCAGGAAACTTGAAAACACACATGTTCACCCACACTAAACAGAAACCTGATCGATGTGTCGTTTGTGAAAACAAATTTAATGTCATTTCAAGTTTGAAAAGAAACAATTTTGCAGAAATAAAAATGAAATTAATATGATGAAATGGACAAGTTACGGAAAAAAAAGTCCAAACCACAGCCCTCACATGCAAAAGCTCAGACACCAAAACTACCTTTGTTACAACAAAAAGGTGGATCGTTACTTTCGCACTAACAAATTACACACTCTAGCACCTTGTGTTCAGAAATTTCAGTGTATTTTTTCCCGTTCAGTTCCCGTCCTGTTCAAATTTCCCGTTCAGTTTATGTTGGTTGTTATTCTGTTTACGTACGTCACACGGGTTGAATCGTTATAAAAAAATTGCATTTTTATTATTATTACATCTCGATGTTCTTTTTCGCATGAAGAACGTTATTAGATTATATAAACAAAAATTTCAGTGGCGTCACAATGACCTTTATGCGAGTAACAGTGGTAAAACACACATAATACGCGGTGGTAAAAAAAACGTAGTCTGCACCAATGGTCGAGTGATAACACCTAGCTCAATGGTGCAAAAGCGACGGATTATTTATCGTCCGTTTTAACGTTCATCGTGTTGGTGTGAGATTGTATGTTCAACAAGTGCTAATGCCGATTTTTTTGCATCTTTCTTGGCAACATTTCTTTTGTGTTATTTTCGGAGCGTATTCAAAGACCTCACCGTCTCGCCGCGAAATCTCATTGCACTCTCCACAAGATATTGCGTTTAGCATGCCCCTTGTCGCGTTTTTATCTATGGTTGTGACAGCATCTGACGTAGGGTGTTGACTGGCTTAATCCGTACCAAGACCCCAAAATCGGTCAACATGCGACGTATTACATCCGTTAACAAGGAAGGTAAGGCAAAGTGACAAAAGTACGCTGTTTGGACTGAATCTGTTTCCGTGCAATCGTGTTTTATTCGGTCACTGATAATCCAGTTCGGGTAGCCGTTTAACCGCAGGGCCTCGTATACCCTTCGCAATTCAGCTTTACTGTCCATAATTACACCATTGACTTTTCTGCTGCCAATGTGTTGGCGAGGGAAACTGATTTCCACTAGCGAGGTTTCCTGGAGTCGTAGAACTTACACCAACACGATAAACGTTAAAAAGGACGTTCTAATGACGATGATAACTTATCGGTCGCTTTTGCACCTTTGAGCTAGGACCATTGATGCGCACTGCGTTTTTTTACCACCGCATTTTGTGTTTGTTTTAAAGCCCTTGTTGCCATATAACAACTTTTAGTTGATAATTTATGTCATTGCCCTGATGAAGGTGACTCGTATGGGACATCGATACGTCGGCATTATATTATAAAAACTCCTGGAGGAGATAAAAATTTGTTAATGTGTTGTATGTTTCACCTTAGCACGCATGTTGTTGGAATTTTTTAGTATGGTGTAAATATATTTATGCTTCTACCTTCCGAAGGTGACAAATTTGTGTCAAAGATTTTAACGAAAGCCAATTTGCTACGTCTTTTTGGTGTTCCTTCATGCGCCCGTGCAATGACCTGCCTGACACGTTGATATACAAAGGCTTTGGTTTAACGGGTGGCGGGACAACTGTAGGTGCCTGAATGTGCTGGTTTGTTTGTAGACAAAAACAAGACTATTTTATTCCTGTATACAAAACTTTCGACACCCTTGAATGGTACAGCGCATCACAAACCAACCAGTATTACAAGGTACCTACAGTTCAAGATGAATATAAAAACAGATGTTCTAATGCCGATTAGGTATCAGTCGAAATTACAACACTTATCTACGAGTTATTGTCTTCGTTTTCTCTCCAAGTGTGCTAACGCCTATGTTGGGTAGCTGACATTACCCTGATGTGGCCTGTATATGACGTAGAAACGTCCGACGACATATACAGGCTACATCAGCAATAAAATTCTACCTTGTTTCAGCTCATAACATATTCATCGCAAATCAGTTCAACCATTTTCTGTATCATACCCTGAATAACTAATTTTAAGAAAGATGACATCAAAGGATTTTGGCTGTGATCAAAGGTTTCTTGAAGGTGGAAATGTAAAACGGCATATGCTGAAACACAGCATTGAAAAACTTCATCGATGTGATGTTTGTAAAAAAGCATTTGCCCAAAGTTGGATTTTAAAACAACACATGTTGACCCACACCAAAGAAAGATCTTATCAGTGTACTGTTTGTGGAAAGACATTCACTCTGCTTGGAGTATTAAAAAAACATATGGTGACACACACCAATGAAAGACCTCACCGATGTGACGTTTGTGAAAAAGAGTTTGCTCGTAAAGGTGATTTGAAAGAGCACATGCTGACACACACCAATAAAAAACCTCACCGATGTGATCTTTGTGATACACGATTTACACAGAGTGGAAGTTTAAAAAGACACTTGTTGACTCACACTAAAGAGAAACCTCATGGATGTTTTGTTTGTAAGAAACGGTTTGCCCGTGGTAGTGATTTAAAGACACACATGTTGATTCACACTGACGAGAAATCTCATCGATGTGATGTTTGTGAGAAACGGTTTGCTCGTGGTGTAGATTTGAAAAGGCATATGTTGACTCACACTAAAGAAAAACCTTATCAATGTGATGTTTGTAAGAAACGGTTTGCTCGTGGTAATACTTTGAAATCACACATATTGATTCACACTAAGGAGAACTCTCATCGATAAGATGTTTGTGTTAAAAACTTTGCCTGTAGTGGAGATTGAAATTTAACATGTTGACTCACTCTAAACCACTAATGAGAAGCCCCATTGATGTATTACGATTTGTTGTCATTTAATGTTGAACCGACACTTATTGACTCGCAATAGGCAGTGACTTTACCGATATGATGTTAGTGAAAGGACATGTTTTGGCTGAAATATAACCGTTTTCTCCGACTTTTATTTCTACCAATGTGAATAAAACATGTATCACACCGGGTAACAATAAAAACGGTTACGTTTTGTACAGTTAACGCTGTTCACCGAACCATTCAAATCCACTGTAAATTTTGTGAACAATTAGGTGCCAGTCATTGGGATGTTATGAGATACATCCTATTGCTGTACAAATTGATATGTTTAAAATCATATCATCCGCAGCGAAATTTAAATCTCGTAAATGTTGCACAGCGAACCTTTTAGCAAACTAGCCATCAAAATTGACGTGCATCGTGTTGTTTGACGAGGTAATAAAATACGCAAATTTACGACAGTTTAAACAACAATGTTTGATATTGTTCACTTTGTGTTTGAGTTTTACCATGTTGGTCGCGGGTGCAATGGATGAATATTCAGAAGTCAGTCAAAGTATTAGCCAGGTTTCATATCCAATTGTATTGTAAGATAACAGTTGCAAAAGCTGTGTTGGATTAATCTTAAAAAAAGTTGTTGCGATACAAATAGTTGAAGACAAGTAGCTGACAAAAAGACAGGGTTGCAAGACTGTCCTTGTTTCTGAGATTTCTCCTCTTTTGAAGGGTAATGTTTCAGAAATGGCGTTTCAAACCCACTCACCACACATTTCCCTAAATCACGTTTTTATTGTATTGAGGTTTATTGTGACATGATAGCTGCTGGTGGTGGATGCATTCTCGCGGCCACATTTAACGATAATGATTTAGGTTTAGATGAAAGTTATAGTGATTTGTGGTTTGTTATGTCGCCAAACAACAACGATAATGTTATGGGTGAAAAAGAATATTTTATCCACCAGAAAATTGTTCTTACGTGTTTCCTCAATTCCAGATGAAAATTGGATGAACCCAATACATTTGGGACATTCGATACTTGCACAAGATCAGATTTCAAATGTCAAGCTTATTATGAATTCCAGGCAAATATTTCGTGATATTATGGCTTGTATTTATTAAGAAAATGTTATTTATCAGGGAAAAGATATAATGTTACGTCATGCTCCAAATCAAACACCACTGGAGACCAGCAGACAGCAAGAGTAATTTGCAATACCAATCAGTGAACGGATTTGTGCAAATACATGGAGGAAATTTGCATTAAATATTTAACACTCGATATCAGCTAAAACTAGAAAATGGTATGACAAACACTTGACAAAGTTTTTTTGCTAATAATTTTATCCAATAAATTATTGAATATTGTCCGTAAACTATCGAATAGCGCTTGTCGCGTTTTTCACTGCTTTTACTTATTTTATGTGCTGCTTTATTTTGCATTTATTGATTTGATAATGACACTTGTTGATTTCGAAACCTTTTGTTTTACACTAATATACTGCCTTGCTTGTTTCTGGGTTAGGATTTTTAAAAACCGTAAATTATATGCGTCACTAGTATTGCAAGTTTAAATGTAATGGTATGTTTATGATCAGCGAATGGTTCAAACTTTTTCGTGTAGTTTTATTTAAAGTTGTTTGGCAATGAACCACTGTTCTTTTAGTTTTTTGTCCCGTTGTGAAATCGATGTTGAATCGACTTTATGCAAAAGAATCAGAAATTCAGCGCGTTCTTGTTGGTTTTATATGACACCTGCCCAACCTCGTAGGAAATGCAAAAAAAATAAACTAAATTGTTATGTAAAATTGCCAATGATCTGGATTCTAGACGATAGTAAAAAGCATAAATCTTTCTAATGTATTTGTACGTTATTATTCATGTAGCTACGCCTTGCCACATGGAGATATTTAATATGTCGGACGGGCTTTGATTTACATGTAAGTATGCCATGATCGCTTGATGGTTTGTTGCAGCTATAATGTAGTCAGACCCGTGGATTGTGGATTAAACAGATCCGTGGATTGTGCTATATAGCAACTTTGCGTTTTCACTTCATGTCATTACCCTAATCATGGTGTCTAGTAAACGACATCGAATCGTGGGCATTATACAATAAAAACTGCTGGAAGAGCCAATAATGTGTAAATCCTAACATGTTGTTTCAGTGAATATAGTGTTACTACCAGGCATATTTCAAACACGTTTCTTTACACATCCGGCCTCATCAAGATAATGTCAGTTATCCAACGCGGTCTTTAGCACCCCGAGATTAAACACCAGAAAGACATTGGCGCAAAAACGTAGATAAAGTTCCAAGCGACTGATAGCTAATTAACTTTGCAGACAGCGCGTATATGACGATGAAACGTCGGATCAATTGTTTACATTTGTTAGATGAACAAAAAAGTCTATCTTGTTTCATCTCAAAACACATAAGTCGTAAAACAGCACAAACATTTTTTATTTATACAACCTGAATAACTGATTTAAAGGGAGATGACATCAACGGATTTCGGCGTGGATCAAGCTGATATTTGTGATCAAAGGTTTTTGGAAGGTGGAAAAGTAAAACGACATATGCTGAAACACAGCATTGAGAAACTTAAGCGATGTCATGTTTGTGATAAAAGATTTACCCAAAGTGGAATTTTGAAAAGACACATGTTGATTCACACTAAAGAGAGACCATATCGATGTGACATTTGTGAAAAAGGGTTTGCTCGCATGGAAGTTTTAAAATCGCACATGTTGATTCACACTAAAGACAAACCTCATCGATGTCATGTTTGTGATAAAAGATTTACCCAAAGTGGAATTTTGAAAAGACACATGTTGATTCACACTAAAGAAAGACCATATCGATGTGATACTTGTGATAAAGATTTACCGAACGTGGAAGTTTGAAAATCCACATGTTGACTCACACCAAATGGAAAGCTCATCGGTGTGTTGTTTGTGAAAAAGGGTTTGCTCGTATGGGATGTCTAAAAAGACACATGTTGACCCACACTAAAGAGAAACCACATCGATATGATGTTTGTGGAAAGAGTTTCAGTGACATTTCAAATTTGAAAAGACACATGTTGACTCACAACAAAAGGTAACTTTATCTGTGTGAAGGTTAGCTGAAATTGCTTTTTTTGTATGAATTTTGTTTCTAAACAGTTTTTGAAAAACATGTACCACACAAAGTAACAATAAAAACGGTGATTCTGTGTACATTTAACGTTGTTCACCAAATCATTTAAATCTACTGTAGTTTAAGTTCGGCGCCAGTCGATGGAATATTCGACTCCTTTACATTAGTAATTTCTTCAAAATATTGCAAAAAACACTTTGATCCGATTACGCTATGTTTTACTTGATGAACTCGGTTGAAAATGTTTTGTTAAAATCAATAACGACGAAATATTACCTTGTTTATTTTTACGAGTTTGTTTACACATGGGGGTAAGCTTCAGCATTGTGTATGTTTTCGTTTAATATTGTTTTGAATTTCAATTGGGCGAAAAAGTGATATTTTACTTGTATTGAACAACAATAAACACGTTGATGTACGTTACCTTTGGTTTAGGATTTGTAACACGTTGAGTCAGCAGGTCGCAGTCATTTAAAGTATTATATATAGATATATATATGAGTTATGTTAAATTTTATATCGTATGATGATGATTCAGTGGTTATGAAAATATTGAAAGTGTTGAGTGTTTAATAGTTTAATCAAATCAACTCTATAAAAAAATTGTTGCACAGTTTGCAAGCCGGGGCATTGTTCAGAAAACATTACAATGCTCCAACAAATCTGTATGTTACGTTTGCAAACTTTCGGTGAACAGACCACACAATCGGTAAACATGCGACGGATTATATTCGTTAACTTAGGAAGGTAAGGCAAAGTAACAAAAGCACGCTCTTTGGGCTGAATCTTTTTCCGTGCAACCTTAGTTTTTCGGTCACTGATAATGCAGTTCGGGCAGCCGTTAACCGCAGGGCCTCGTGTACCCTTCGCAATTCAGTTTTACTGCCCATAACATGCTACCGTCCATAATTACACTATTAACTTTTCTGGTGCCAAGGTATTGACGACGGAAACAGATTTTCACAAGCGGTTTCCTGGAGTCGTGGAACATTCTCACACCAACACAATACACGTTAAAACGGACGTTCTAATGCCGATAACTTATCGGTCGCTTTTGCACCATTGAGGTAGGTGTTATCACTCGGCCACTGCCTTTTTTTATCAGCTCATTTGGTGTTTGTTTTATCGCCCTTGTTGCTATATAACAACTTTTAGTAGGTAATTTATGACATTGCCCTGATGAAGGTGACTCGTAAGGGATATCAGTATCATAAAAACTTCTGGATAAGCTAAAAAATTGTTGTGTAGTATGTTTTACCTTGGCACGCATGTTGTTGGAAATTATTAGTATGATGTAAATATATTTGTGCTTCTACGTTCCGAAACGAAAAAAAAAGATTTCAACGAAACCCATTTTGCTACTTCTTTTTGGTGTTCCTTCAGGCGCCCGTTCACTGATCTGTCCGGCACTTTGATATACAAAGGCTTTGGTTTAAACCGTGGTAGGACTTCAACCGTAGGTACCTGGATGTGCTGGTTAGTTTCTAGACAAAAACGAGCATATTTTATTCTTGGATACAGAAATTTCGACACTCCTGGACGGCACACTTTTGTTAAGCGTGAATCACAAACGAACCAGTATTACAAGGTACCTACAGTTCAAAATGAGTATAAAAACAGATGTTCTAATGCCGATTAGCTATAGGTCGCATTTACAACGCTTAACTAGGAATTTTATCCACGTTTTATCAACGTATTATCGCCGTTTTCGCGCCAGTGTCTTTTTTTGTTTACTCACGGGGTGCTATAAGAACGACTGT
Source organism: Phallusia mammillata (assembly GCF_965637545.1). Taxonomy (NCBI): domain Eukaryota; kingdom Metazoa; phylum Chordata; class Ascidiacea; order Phlebobranchia; family Ascidiidae; genus Phallusia; species Phallusia mammillata. The sequence continues at coordinate 7,616,378 of NC_137254.1, read as the reverse complement.
TTGGGTAGCTTACGTTACCCTGGAGTAGAACCCCGTATAAGTGGTCGAAACACCGAATTACTTGTTCACATTTGCCCGGCAAAAGAAAAGTCTTTCTTTTTTCAGCTTCTAACGTATCAATCGTAGATCAGCATAACGGTTTTTTTATAACACCTGAATCAGTAATTTAAAGAGAGATGGCATCAACGGATTTGGGCGTGGATCAAGCTGATATTTGTGATCAGAGGTTTTTGGAAGGTGGAAATATAAAACGACATATGCTGAAACACAGCATTGAGGAACTTCAGCGATGTGATGTTTGTGAAAAAACTTTTACCCAGAGTTCGACTTTAAAAAGACACATGTTGACTCACACCAAAGAAAAACCTTATCAGTGTAATGTTTGTGGAAAGACATTTATTCGGCTTGGAATATTGAAACAACACATGGTGACACACACCAATGAGAAACCTCATCGGTGTGACGTTTGTGAAAAAAGGTTTGCGCGTAAAGATGTTTTGAAAAAACACATGTTGGTTCACATAGATGAGAAGCCTTATCGATGTGATCTTTGTGATACACGATTTACACAGAGTGGAAATTTAAAAAGACACTTGTTGACTCACACTAACGAAAAACCTTATCGATGTGTTGTTTGTGAAAAGAGATTCAGGATTAATTCAAATTTGAAAACACACATGTTGACCCACACTAAAGAGAAACCTTTTCGATGTGATGTTTGTGAAAAAGGGTTTGCTCGTAGTGGAGATTTGAAACAACACATGTTGATTCACACCAATGAGAGACGATATCGATGTGATACTTGTGGTAAAAAATTCACTCAACATGGAAATTTGAAGACACACATGTTGATTCACACTAAAAAGAAACCTCATCGATGCGATGTTTGTTACAAAACATTTACCCACTCTGGAAATTTGAAAAGACACATGTTGACTCACCAGAAAATGTAACTTTACCGGTGTGATGTTCATTAAAATGTTTGTTTGGGCTAAAACATTGCCTTTTTGTGCGGATTTTGTTTCCTAACAAGAAACATGTATCTCACAGAGCAACAATAATAAAGGTCACCCTATGTACAGTTAACGTTGTTCACCAAACCATTCAAATCTTGCATAAATTATGTGGGAAATTTGGCAGCTGTCAATGAAATATCCGATTGCTTTAAATTAGGAATGCCTTTACAATATTACAAAAAAAATTCTCGTTTGGTGCTGTTTTGTATTTTCAGTGGTCGTATTTCAAAATGACTTTTTACTGGGATTGAACAACAATAAACAAGTTGTACATAATGTACATTACTTTCAAAAATTTTAAAATATTATAGGCGTTGAATGTTTAACAGTTTAAACCAATTAACTCTAGTTTGACATTGGGTAAAATGTTTAAACAGACAAACCTAAATAGAAAATTCAAGATTAAATTGAAACACATTTAGTATCAGAAAATTCTGGGATGAACAGTGAGAAGCTATTAGCACATAGTCTCCAATAAAGCAAGTTCTTGTCGCTTCATACGCCTTCGGTTTATGGCAATTTAAAGAATCGGTATGAGGTGTTGACTACTTTCTGTTCAATTCTGAGCGTTTTTGTTGGTTTTTATGGAACCTGCCCAGGCTCGTAAAAAAACGTTAAAATAATAAAATTATTATGTGAAATTAGTGATGGTCTGGACTGTAGTATAAATATACTGTGGCGACAACTGGGTGTTTTCCCCAACTGCGTTAACCAGTCATGCGTAACCGAACCGCACAATACGTCACGTGCCTTTTTCTATTTGCAACGTGTTTTGTCTCGCCCTTTCTGTCTTGTGTCATTCGATATTTGAACTCGCGCAAATAAACAGCGCTACAGTGGTGACCCCGTAACCTGAGAACGAATTTCTCAGGATGGAAGAGCATGCAGTGTCTTTAAAGTTGCCGACATTTTGGACCGCGCAACCGCGTGTTTGGTTTAATCAAGCAGAAGCACAGTTTGCTTTGCGGAAGATAATTGACGATAAAACAAAGTTTTATTATGTGGTTTCTGCATTGGATCAAAACGCAGCACAACGTCTAATTGATTTGTTGGAACATCCGCCTGCAGAAGAAAAATATGAAGCGCTTAAGCAGCAACTGTTGGACACATATTCTCTTTCAAAGCAAGAGAGAGCCGCTCGTCTTTTAAATTTGCCTGATTTAGGAGACCGAAAACCTTCAGCCCTAATGGATGAAATGCTGGCTTTATTAGGCGATCACAAGCCGTGTTTCCTTTTTGAGCATCTATTTTTACAACAAATGCCAGAAGACATCAGAATTATTTTGGCAAAAGAGAACATCGACGACCTTCGAAGTTTCGCCAAGAGAGCAGATGTTTTATGGCAAGCAAGGCGCGACCCAAATTTTATTGTTTCAAAAGTGCAGAGTCAAAGCAACAAGTCTGCTTTTGATCCGCGTGGAGACGGCCTTTGTTTTTTTCATCAGCGCTTTGGGCCCAAGGCACGTCGTTGCCGCCGACCATGTATTTGTCAGGGAAACGAGCCAGCCGGCCGCCCAGATTGGCTGCGACGGCCGGCAGGCAAAACCGACTCTTTTTCGTGTCAGACTGCAACACAGGAGCCAACTTCTTAATCGACAGTGGTGCTGAAGTAAGTGTGCTACCTGCAACTGGACGGGATCGTCGCTCAAACAGACCTGGTGTTTCACTTAAAGCAGCCAATGGAACTGTTATACGTACGTACGGCTTCAAAGTTTTAACTTTGCATCTTTCCATTGGTAGATTTGCTTGGAAATTTGTAATAGCCGATGTATCTCGGCCCCTGCTGGGCATCGATTTTTTGCATGCAAATGGGTTGCTTGTGGACTTCAAGCGCCATCGACTGTGGCATGCGAATTCTGCAGATAATGTGAATTCTTCTAAGACAGCGAATTCACCGCGTGACATAATGTCTTTTGCAGCACAACCAACTTACACCAAACTACTTTCAGAATTCCCCAATCTGACCAAAAGTAGCTTTTCTGACTCACAACCCAAGCATCAGGTAGAGCACTTTATTATCACACATGGGCCGCCAGTCCATGCTAGGGCAAGGCGTCTGCCCCCTGAAAAATTGAAGATTGCCAAACAGGAATTTCAACATTTGCTTGACCTAGGAATCGTGCGGCGTTCTTCGAGTCCCTGGTCATCGCCTTTACACATGGTGCCCAAAGCATCCGGCGGTTGGAGGCCCTGTGGTGACTACAGGCGTTTGAACGCGATCACTGAAGCGGATCCATATTCTATTCCCCACATCCAGGACTTTTCTGCGCATTTAACAGGTGCCACAATTTTTTCAAAAATAGAGTGTTATAAGCAGTACCACATGTCAGTAGTACCAAATAAGTGGTACTGGTACTAGGAGAATAGGAGAAAGGAGAAAGAGGAAGTATATAAGGTAAGTAAAATTAATATGTTGATCATTATGCCGCTGCGCTCGACTAAGAAGGTCGCAACTGGTGGTATAACAATACCTGGACATCCACATTGTGGGCCGGGAAATAGTATAGGAGAAGAGGTAACATCTGAACTAGATGCAAAGTGCAGAGAACACGACAAACAATACGGAAAGCTTGGAAACAGTGCATACTGGCAATACAATACTGCAGACGACGATTTACTGCGAGATATTTCTCATCATTCTGGCCCTGCTGCTGCAATTGTGCGCGGTATATTTCTATCTAAAAAGGCGGTATTACCTCAGATGCCCAATCAAAAAAAGGATTGGGCAAGGCTTAAGAAGATCAATCGCAACAGACAACTTAAGAAGGCTGCTGCAGGAGAACCAAACACCTCCACCAACATACCAGCAGACGGAGCTATGAGGAAAAGAGGTTTTTCAGCAACGTCACCACCAACAAGTCAATTAGACGATATGGAATTAAACGATGGGGACGATATGTTCGACGAAGAAGGAGGAGGAGGAGGCCCTCCTGCCAAACAAGCAAGGCTCGGACAGAGTGTCGCGGGGAACTCAGGCGGGGGAAGGTCTGGAACCCGTACCATGGCCATACCCAGAATTCACCCAACTAATCCTACATGCGTATACACCATGGTCACAAAGGGATTCGTCTGGTTTTACAAGGGAACACCAGAGACAAACTGGGCACCGTGGGTCAACTGGCAAACTCAGACGGCGAGTGAAGGCTATACTTACCCGTCGATCGCAAACCAATCCATAGTACATAGTGATGTCATATCACGGCAATTGTGCATGGGAAGGGACAGAGGAACAACAGCAGGGCGCAGATGGAAAGTCTACGGACCGCAAGGCTTAACCAGCTACAACGATCTAGACGAAATCATATCAACAGGAATGGGATCCCAATATGAGATGTTTAAGTGTGCCGACTGTAACGTCGTACTGTTGCCAGCAGCATGCCTCAACAGGCAAGAAGATAGCGGTAGAACATTACCCATGGTCTATATCAGTGGTTCCCAACCTTTTTTGGTGTCAGGGCCGAATTTCAAATTTCAGAGTACGTTTGGAGCCGCACGAATATACTCATTAAGTATAACAAAAATTATAAAGCATGAAAGCACGTACCAACGAATAGCAACACTAACAAGAAAAAAACACACAAATCAATTTAATGTCCAACTTGGCATTGGCTTTGAGCTTTAAGAAGTGTGTCAAAGCGAGGCGTAATTGCAGAGGATGCAGTATGCAGTAGCTGCTTGAGGTGGTCATCGGTCAATCGATTGCGATATTGATTTTTGATTATGACCATTTTGCTGAAAAGTGCTTCACACACATAAGTTGATCCAAATAGAGAGGTGTTTTTCTGGGCATTGGTTATCAAGTTGGGATACTTTCCCTCTGGAACTTGACTCCAAAATTCAAGTAAGTCTTCACTTTTAAATAATTGCTTGAGCTCGATATCTGACTGCATGTCTAGCAACTCCAATTGAAAATTGTCAGGGGCAGTGGCCACATTAATTGCAATAGGATTTGAAAACATTTTCATCATGGGCAAAAAAGCATTCATTCCGTCAATGCGGCGGTTGAACTCATAAATCAAGTTGCTGATAAGCCTGTTGTATGCATCAAATGATCCATTGGTTTGATGGTCAGATAGCGTTGGAAAATGTGTTGTAACACCACCTGCAAGCTGCGTTTTCCAAAGACAAAGTTTGTTAATAAAAGCAGTTGCTGTGCTATACAAATCATGACAAAGCTTGTTATTGCCTTGTAGAGTGCGATTTAGAGAAGAAAGGTGTGCGGTGATATCCTCAAAAAACGCCAAATCAGCAACCCAATCTTCGTCGCCAAGCTGAGGAATATCTTTCTTTCCTTCAGCAAACATTTTAATCTCTGGAAGAAGATCATAAAATCTTTTGATACATGAAGCGCGGCTTAGCCATCGTACGGCTGTGAACATGGCTACGTCACCATACTCAGCGTCAGTATCTGCTAAAAACTTTTTGAACTTCCGATGCTTAAGTGCGTTTGCTCTAATCCAGTTTACTGTTGTTATTACCACATCCATCACATTAGACATGTTGAGTGACTTAGCAACCAGACTTTCTTGGTGTAAAATACAATGATGCCATGTCACCGGAGCAAGATGATACTCGTCTCGCCATTTATTGATGAGCCCTTGAAGCCCTTGATTTGCTCCAAGCATGGAAGGACAGCCATCCGTTGCCACTCCAACCAACTTTGATGGGTCCAAATGTGCTTCTTCAAGAGTAGCATGAAATTCACGAAACATATCTGTTCCTTTAGTTGAGCCATGAATAGAACGCAAAGTGAGATATTCTTCACAAATCGTAAAATCCGGCATGACTCCCCTAATAAACACAGCTAATTGCTCTGTGTCGGTGACATCTTTTGAGCTGTCTAGCGCGACAGAGTAGCACACAAAATTTTTTGATTTCTCAAGAAGCTGATCATGTTGGTCGTTTGCTATACATGCAATGCGCCGTGTTACTGTAGTATTACTCAGCTGCAACTTTTTTGCCTTTTCTTTTACGGAACTTGAACAGCATTCTGTTGCAAACGTAACTATAGCCTGCTTCATAATTTCACCATCCGAGTATGGCTTCATATTGCGAGCAATTAGATGGCTCACCTTGTATGATGTTTTGGTAATATCTTCAGATTCATTACTAGCCTTGAACATATTTGTTTGCTTATGCCGTGCCGACTTAAGAGATTCCAACTTCCTTTTCCTTGATTCTCCTTGGTAGCAATCATATTCTGAAGAATGAGTTTTGTAGTGCCTCTCAATGTTAAAAGATTTTACGCTACTTATCACCACAGGACAAAGAAGGCAATGGGCTTTGTTGTCTACCTCAATTTGAAAATACTTTGCTTCCCAATCACTTTGAAAAACACGATTTTCCTGCTGAAGTGTACGTGCTTTCTTTGAAGGCTGTTCTGACATAATTTAAAGCTTGAATATACCTAAAACTTAAGTAAATGACTGATTATCCTACTGCAGTTTTATAGCGGTTGTAACTACTTTAGATCAACTGGGTTTTGCCTTAACTATAGCTGCTGCTCGTTCAAATGGAAAGTTATGACACATTGCTTTGAAACAACAGTGAAGTAACAATAGCAGTCTATTCACAACTTTCCTCTCATCTTAATTATAAACTCCAGACTCCAAGCCAAGCAAGGGTAATTTTTGAATATGATTTTTATTTTTTTGTTATAAATAGATTTTTTTAAATATTTTTGTGGGATTTTCAAACGTCAATGAGAGCCGCAAGAAGGCTAGCTGGGAGCCGCATGCGGCTCTAGGAGCCGCGGTTGGGAATCACTGGTCTATATGGATGTAGCATGGGACACCGATAGTCTGGTCATGGACAACAAATTCGATTTCGGACTCGTAGCAACACATGTGTTCGACAGTCAAACAATAGAGTTTCCGCTGCAGTCATTCCCTAACATGACAAGATACCAGCTGGGTGATGATCATACGGTCATAAAAATCAAGTTCCTACAGAGGGATACGCATACAACATGTATATCAACTGGGACATCAACAAACGATACGGCAACAACGATGGACGAAACACCGTGGTATGATGTCACACAAGGGAAAGCACCATCGGGGAAACTCATGCATACTCAGATGCACATCTATGAAGAATCAATAAAAAAGAATCTGTGTGCACCAGCATACAACAAGGAGGGATCGCAATCACTTGAAGTGTATAATACGAAAACCGATAATTACATCACAATACCGTACACTATGACAGCCAAAGTCGTATTATGCAATCCACGTTAGTACCGGTACCACTTGAAATCAGTACCGATGATGTGGTACCGGTACCAACGAAAGTGTATATATGTTGTGTTTCGTTATGTTTATTATCATTACAAAATGTACAGTGAACAATTACCTGCTTCGTCTACAGTGCAAAGTATAGCAAAGAACTATTATAAAAGTGATATAAGTAAAACTGTTGCTGAGAACAGTGCCAATTTAAAATTACTCGAGCAAGAAATATACGACATATACAAGGATGAGTTTGCCTCAAGAAGAAGACGCAAGTTACCGCGCCAGAAAATGGGCTTTCACAACAGAGTCAGAGATGGAGGGGATACACCAACTACCCAGTGGTGTAATCTACCTGGGGAACTCAGAGCGGGGCCAGTCCAACCAGGGCCACCGTCATGGGTTATACATAGGAGTGAGTCAAACTGGCAATGGCAGGCCGACCGCGCTGACAAAGAAAAGTGTAGTACGCATCTTAACATCAATGGGCATAAACGTATTGTATATCGCCCCGGTCAAGGACATGAGCGCGTACATCCGCTACATGTACAAGAAGACAGCCATAATTCCACCAGAGCTCATCGAAAAAATATCGAACGAAAGAAAGCAATATGGCAACCAAAGTAGATGGCAAAAGATCGCCGAGGAGGTCGCCAACTCTTTCGACACAAAGCCGTCCTGTAATGCGTTTAAAGAAAGGCTCTTCGAGAAGGACTTCGCCTTCCCAGAAACTCTCGCAAAACGAGCGTATAACACCGTAAGCTTTGGGAAGGCGAACCGAAAAATGAAGAAGGCGTTCCGCAGGGTAAACAAGAAAAAGTATGAAGAATGGTCGGTACAGGATGGCTGCAAAATTATCAACGATATTATAAACGAGGCAAAGCACATTGAATGGAATGAAGGGAAACTAAACACCTTCGAGCTGAAGATCGCTCTTGTGTGCGCAGCGCTAGAGGCGAGGAACGAGGAGCAGGACGGGATTCGATTCGCACCCCACTTCTGTCTCCATGGGGCAGCAGGCAAGGGCAAGACCTTATTAGGTCAGTTCTTGTTCCCCATGGAGTATGCGAGTACTCTTACCAACGACTCGCAAGGAGTGGGGCAGATGGCGCTGCGGCACAAACATAAAGTCTTGAAAATAGATGATGCAGGTTCAAGCTTTTTTAACAATGACGCACTAATATCGGCGGTGAAATTTATGTACCACTCAAACTGGAGTGCGAAGACCCATGGAGATCGCCAAGACAACAAGGCGACATGCGCTTACATCACGACCAACACCAAAAACCCAATGATTAAGTTGGCAAGTCTTGGCGATCTCCAGCCTATGAAACGGCGGTTTATTCAAGCTATGTGGCCAGAGGATGCAGCAAACCCCGAGACGGGAAGTCAGAAGGAGATCAAGGGGTCAAGAACGAATGAGATCATGATCGAATTGGCAAAGGAGGTAATGGCTGAATTGTTACAGGAAAGACCCATCGACGAAGACATAGTGAAAATGGCAGATTATATTAACAATGTGGTTGAGGAGTTTAACGCCGCTAGTAGCGATGATGAAAGTGAAGATGAGGCAAACACCAGTACCTCATCACCGGTACAGAAAAGAAAACTGGTGCCAGAAGAAACAGTACCAGAGAAAAAGCAAAAAAACGATGACGAGGAACTGGTAACTCGGTTCGTATCGACAGTCAATGGAGACCTTTGGCGTTTTTTAGCAAATGCCTACGGCCAGCTGAGCTTAAGTACAGCACCTTTGACCGCGAGCTGTTGGCATTGTATTTGGCTGTCCGCCATTTTAAATATTTTTTGGAAGGAAGATCTTTCACCGCGTACACGGACCATAAACCACTCACATTTGCCATTAATAAAGCTACAGATCCGTGGTCAGCACGTCAGCAACGACACCTTTCATACGTTTCAGAGTTTACCACTGATATTAAACATATCGATGGTAAAAACAACCCTGTTGCTGATGCACTCTCCAGGTCCTTGCTCGCAAGTGTTTCCGACTGTGTTAATTTTGATTACAAGTTATTAGCTGCAGCCCAGCAAGAAGCTCATGACGAGATGCAAGCTTACCGCACCTCTATTACTAAGCTGAAGTTCAAAGATATTGCTTACGACCACGAAGGAACTATTATTCTCTGTGATATTTCTGGCAGGAATCCTCGACCATTAGTTCCTCAAGCTTGGTGAAAACGCGTTTTTCATGCAATCCACGGACTGTCACACCCCTCCATACGGGCCACAAGCAACTTAGTTGCATCAAAGTTTGTGTGGCATGGAATGCGAAGAGATGTTAGTACATGGGCGAAGCAATGCTTGTCGTGTCAAAGGGCGAAAATTCAGCAACACATTCGCGCTCCATTGGCTGAATATCCACCCACAGCGACACGTTTCAGTCACTTGAATATAGATATAGTAGGACCGCTGCCGCAATCACAAGGATATACCTATCTCCTTACAATTGTCGACCGTGTTACTCGATGGCCAGAAGCCATACCGATGAAGGATCAAACGACAATGACATGTGCTAGAGCCTTCATTAGCAACTGGATTGCCCGATTTGGCATTCCAGCAGATATTTCTTCAGATCGTGGGGCGCAATTCACTTCAGAACTGTGGTCAATGATGAATCAGCTTTTAGGCATTAAGCTTCATAAAACCACGGCTTTCCACGCGCAAGCAAACGGCCTCGTGGAACGATTTCATAGACACTTAAAAAGTGCTCTCATGGCCCGTATGAGCAGTTCAAATTGGCTTGATGAGTTACCATGGGTACTTCTAGGAATTAGAACCATACCTAAAGAAGATTTACAAGCATCGTCCGCTCAGCTTGTATATGGTGCGCCGATACGGATACCGGGAGACATCGTTCCACTGAAGAATCCTTCGTCGGATTTAGCAACACTTCTCCCTACTCTAGAAGACACCATTTTAAAGCAGGCTCCGATCCGTATGTCCCGCCATGGACTAAAAAAGTCAGCTATTCCAGCTAATTTGTCAACAACAAAGTTTGTGTTTATCAGAAAAGATTCCCATCGTCCGCCATTAACGCCGCCATATGAGGGTCCCTACAAAGTCATTGAGACCGGCGCAAAGTCTTTCATACTGGATTTGGGTGGGCGACCACAAACCGTTTCGGTTGACAGACTCAAACCAGCACAGGTCGATTTAACTATGCCTGTTCAGGTTGCACAACCTCCAAGAAGAGGACGGCCCCCCAAGAAAAACGCATGCAATGCCTTCGCGAGAATGCGACCAGACGTCAACCATTGCAATCATTATTGTCGCGCATTGTACGATTCTGGAGGGGGGCTGTGTGGCGACAACTGGGTGTTTTCCCCAACTGCGTTAACCAGTCATGCGTAACCGAACCGCACAATACGTCACGTGCCTTTTTCTATTTGCAACGTGTTTTGTCTCGCCCTTTCTGTCTTGTGTCATTCGATATTTGAACTCGCGCAAATAAACAGCGCTACAATACTATATTAAAAAACTGTAACGTAGTCAGACACGTACATAAATATTGAACAACATAACCTTTTACAAATGGTTATCACTAGTAACTGCTTGGGTTTGTATAATTAAGGACTAAAAGATATAAGTGTGTGCAATAAAAAAAAACTGTTTAAACATGATGCTAAAAATTTTTCCTCATGTTCGTTTTCGCAACAATATTAGTTTGATCAAATTAATATCTGACCGACAAAACGCATTGACACTATGCTTGGTGGTGTCTATCCTTATCTCGTTACCCCTTTATTTTGCACTTCGATTGTCGGCGAGCACCTTAGTTTTCTAAATGAAATGCTCGACGTCATTTTTAGCTCACATAACAGTTTAGGGCTATAAATCATCAAATCTGTATTGTTATATAATTTCAAACCAAAATAGCTTTATATCACGTAGTTTTGTACTTTGGTAATCATACAGAATTTTATTGGATGTTATTGTTTAGATTGGTGGAATGCTTATCATACATTCATGCGTTTATACCAAATAGTCCCCAGTGCTGAGTAGCATGCTGTAACACTGGCTAATTAAGCGCATTAAATTGAATTGTCAAACACAACATGTAAGTTAATCATTACAGTATCATAAATTATTACATTTAAGGCAAATAGATAATCATCATTTACTTTTGCCAACGAACCATGAACCACAGGTTCAAGCTGCTTGACACGCGAAAAAACGCACGGTAGTCAAACTCTCGCTTATTTCTGCGCGATATGAGCGCCCGAAATCTGTTTAGCGCAAAACAAGACAGGAAAAATAAAGCAAGCTAACTTTTTGTAGGTCTGAGTGCAACGTTTGTGCCTTTTTGGGTCCCATTTCGATACTGTTATCTAATTACGAACCCCCTTTGAGCTTTAATTATTTTTGTGCTTTCAATAGTTTAAATCTCGTTATGCGCCAATTAACAAGTTGTCGCGGGACCCTTGATCTAAACTTCAAGCTCCACACCTATTTCCTGGCTCAGTGCAAGCAAAATGCATCATTTGTAAACAAAACGAGCTCAAAAATAAACTGTGGCCAAGAAGAAGCAAAAAAATCGGCATTAGCAAAACATGCTACATAATCACACCAATAACGTTTCTGCGGCCAAGGTGTTAGCGAGTGAAACTGACTTCCACAAGCGAGGTTTTCTAGAGTCGCGGAACATACATTTTCACACCAACACGATGAACGTTAAAACGGACGTTCTAATGCCGATTACTTATCAGTCGGTTTTGCATCATTGAGCTCAGTGTTATGTGATTATCACTCGACCATTGCGTTTTTACCACCGCGATTGTGTGTGTGTTGTACCGTCCTTGTCGTTATATAACACATTTTAGTTTTCAATTTTTGTCATTACCGTGATGAAGGTGTCTCGTATTGGACTTTGAAGTGTCGGTATATTAAAACAAAAACTGCTGGAATAGCCAAAAATTGTGTAAAACAATTGTGTATTTTGAACAACTTGTTTCAGTGAATATAGTGTTACTACCAGCACTAGGCATATTGCAAACACGTTTCTTTGAACATCCGGCTTCACCAAGATAATGTCAGCTATCCGATGCAGTCTTTAGCATACCGAGAGGAAGTATTTCAGTTCGACAACATTTAAAAAAATGGTCATGTTTCATTTAAGTAACCTTATGGTCACAGTCAGCGTTTTCAACATATTATATGACACTCTACAGATTATAATTGTCACACAAAAAACTAGCCATACAGCTTAACAACCATTTTACATTTGTGTCAGAATTTGTTTATTTTAACATATTTTTTTGAATTTTTGTGTACAGACTATTATTTGTCTTTCAGATTTTTAACTGCTATAATTGCTGCTTTATTTGCTGGCAAATAGCTTATAATTGCTTTTTTAATGCAAAACTCCTTCAAGCTTTAAAATTTACAACACTCTCACTTAAATTTAAACCATATTATTAAACCTTGTGCTTCCTTTTTACAACCAAAATGAATCATAAAGTTATAGTTTGGGCATGATAATTGATAGCTTCTTCCTTGATTCCAAATGACAACTGAGAAACTGTTTTTCTATTTAGTAGTACTAGCACTGCAAGTGCAAGTGTTTTGGAAATAATGGTGTTCCTAACAAAGGTTTGCATCCAAACTGTTTTGCCTTTGAAGGACTCGTGGAAACAGCAAAAAGGATTTTTCATCCTAGTAATTTCACTTGTCAAAACATCATCTAGATTATTTTCAAAGTAATCATGAACATCAGACCTACAGAAACATTTTCATTTCAGTAACTAGTATTTCTTTGTCAACAATAAGATATCCTTGGTGGTCACTACTATCTTCTCTGTAAAATGTTCATTCTTAAGAAACACTTCCTGTGAAGCAATTTAGCACCTACTGTTTGGACAAACAGTACATGTCCATTATATCAATACTCATCGTTTTTATCATGTCCACGTAAGGGAGTTTCAAAGTTTCCACGGAACAAAATGCAGTCTATTATTTTGGACAAAATTTCACGATTTTTTTCCACTTTTTTGTTGTGTTCAATAATCGAAAGTCTATATACGCCTCACTAAGTTTTTATAGTTCCCAAAAGTGAAAGTGAAACATCATTGTCCACATGCTTCTTTGACTTCTCATGTTTTTCTGCTTTCTCACCTATTGATAACTTGATAACTGCGAAATCTTAAGTTGCTGAAGCGCAAAGCCATGATTAACCTTTAAATCAAAAACTGTAAAAATGATTAAAAAAAGAATTACTGTCGTACCGTACTCATTGTCGAACCTGATGGTACACGTGATTTGCTTTGGCACACAGAACCGCAAAACGTCACGAAACGTCAGAAAACTGGAGCTGCAGTTCCAGCATAGATTAGTGTTTCCCAAAAAAAAATTTTTGATCAAAAAAAAATGATTAGGGCGGAAATTATGCTTATTATATATTGCTAAGGAATAAAAAATAAAAATAATTAAAGTTATTTGTAACATTATGGTAAGTGTATTAAGTAAAATATCTAGGGGGTGCTGCAGCTCCGCAGCACCCTAGCACGAGCCGCCCCTGCTGATAACTAATTGACTTTAGAACATCAGCTTTTATGTTAATCTACGATTTTGACTCAAGTTTTTATCTTCGTTTTCGCGCCAGTGTCTTCCTCACGTTCACTCCCCGGGTGTTATAACAGCGACTGTGTTGGGAACCTGACATTACCCTGATGTAGACAGCGCGTGTATGACGTTGAAACGTCGGATGACTTTTTTCATTTGTTAGATGACCAAAAAAGTCTATTTTCTTTCAGCTCATACGATTTAATCATAAATCAGTTGAACTATTTTCTTTATAATACCTGAATAACTAATTTGAAGAGAGATGACATCAACGGTTTTGGGCTCAGAACAAACTGATATGTGTGATTAAAGGTTTTTGGAAGGAGGAAATGCAAAACGACATATGTTGAAACACAGCATTGAGAAACTTCAGCGATGTGATGTTTGTGAAAAAACTTTCACCCAGAGTTGGATTTTAAAAAGACACATGTTGACTCACACCAAAGCGAAACCGCATCAATGTGATACATGTGATAAAAGATTTGCCCAAAGTGGAGATTTGACAAGACATATGTTGACCCACACCAAAGAGAAACCTTATGAATGTGATTTTTGTAATAAAAGATTTGCACACTGTGGAACTATGAAAAGACACTTGTTGACTCACACTGAAGAGAAACCTTATCGATGTGACGTTTGTGAGAAACGATTTGCTCATGGTAGAGATTTGGAAAGACACATGTTGAATCACACTAATATAAAACCTCATCGATGTTTTGTTTGTGACAAAAGGTTTGCTCGTAGCGGAGTTTTGAAAACACACATGCTGATTCACACTGAAGAGAAACCACATCGATGTAATACTTGTGACAAAAGATTTACCCAAAGTGGAAATTTGAAAACCCACATGTTGATTCACGCTAAAAAGAAATCTCATCGATGCGATGTTTGTGAAAAAACGTTTTGCTATGCTGGAAATTTGAAAAGACACATGTTTACTCACACTAAAAAGAACTTCCATCGATGTGATGTGTGTGAAAAGCAATTCAATGTGACTTCAAATTTGACAATACACTTGTTAACTCACAACAAAAAGTAACTTTACCCATGTGATGTTGATTAAAGGGTTTACTTGGGCTAAAATTAAATAAGTCCTTTTTGTATGGACTTTGTTTCCTAACAGTGTGAAAAAAACATGTATCACACAGAGCAACAATAATATAGGAGACCGTATGTACAGTTAACGTTGTTCACCAAACCCTTTAAATCTCCTGTAAATTAAGTAAGAAATTTGGCTACTGTTAATGATTTATTTTATTTGTTTTTCGATTGCTTTACATTAGGAATGTCTTCACAATATAACAAAAAAATTTGGTGCTGTTTTGTATTTCAGGTGGTCGTATTTGAAAATGAATTTTTACTGGGATTGAACAACAATAAAAACGTTGTACATAATGTACATTACTTTAAAAATTTGTAACGCGTTGAATCAGTAGGCCGCAATCTTTCAAAGTATTATATTGATACACATACAGAGTTGCCATCGACTTAAACTAAAATTAAGGACAAACGAAAAATTAAATTTTAAAACGAAACAAATGTTTATTATACAAATCTTTGCATTCATAGGAGCAATTACATATAATACGCTATTTTTGGCCAGAAACAATCTGTTTCAGCAACTCCTTGTTTATAGAAAATACTTCGTGCATCTCAGGACAGCTCAGGTCTAGGTTTCATTCTACTTGTAGCAGGGATTTTACTTGTAATTGTTGAAAATCAGACAAAAGAAGGACTCGAAACAAAAATAAGGACATTTCTTAGAAATAAGGACAATGAACTTTTCTAAGACATAGCTCTTCAAAATACGGACGGTATGGCAACCCTGTATATATACTCTTATATGGCATCATATTAATTAAGTAATAATCATTGAAAGATTATAGGCGTTGATTGCAGTTTAACCCAATTAACTCTAGTTTGTCACTGAACTTGGGTAAAATGTTTAAACAGACAAGTACTGTGAATACCTACCACTCTACACAGAAAATTCAAGATAAAATTGAAACACATTAGTATCATAAAATTCTGCGATAAACAGTAAAAAGCTTGTATGACATCGTCTCCAATGAAGCAAGTTATTGTCGGTTGCGTGACTTGGCGGTGCTCTATTTAAATATTTTGTTTGAGTCAACACGCAATCTATCTTAACTCAACAGAGAAACGGAACAAGACAACAAAAGACACATTTTCAGCTGCATATATATTTCAAGACCTTTATTTATAGAGGCAGATTTGTAGAAGAATGATGGATACATTGTTCAACACATCACTCAAAGAAAAGATATAAAAAAAATTAAGAGAGGCAACACAACACATGGTTCAGTCAATGCCTGGACACATTTGTGTGAAGAACCAATGCCAAAATCTTCAAAATAAATAAACACATCCAACAGGAATTTTTGTATTTTATTTTGTTCGCAGAATTTTTTAAGTCTGAGCGCAATCCACCAGACCTTTTGTTAACAGAATAACTTTTCAAACTTTTTTTTTGGAAAGATTATGAGACAATGTTTTGACAAACAAGTTAACAATGTAAAAAAGAACGCTTTGGATATCTTTATAAGATTCTAAAGTGCAGTCATGCAAACTGCTCAATGAAGTTGTTGTAGTGTACTGAAGACACAATGTCAGGAATAACCTCGTTAATGGAGATGTGTTTACTTGCATGTCGTGTGTACTTAAGGTATATCATTTGAAGAAGAAATAAATGCTTTTCTGATGGACATTGCACATTTCCTTGTTTTTTTCAAATATTCTATCATCGAACCCTCTGGAATATTTTGGGAAATGTTGCTGATTATGTTGGAGTTATTGGGAAATTGTAGAAGAGCTTTTTTTATTGTAAATCATAAATATTGCAAAACTTCATTTTCAATGGGATTATTGCTTCTGATATACTGCTGTTCTTCAGTAACTTTAGATTTTTTCACAGTGTTGTCTATTATGTCTAAAAGAAGTTTGCCCCCATGACTGTTGGGCACATCAGTTTTAAAAAAGCTTTTAAAAATTCGGCCGAAACCGAACTTTTTTATTGCATGGAATTAAATCCTTAAATTTCATTGTGGTCGATACGAAACATGATAAATTATCTATTTGTTGTATCTATAAAATACGAGCCACGTTCTCTGCAAAATATTTGATGTTTAGAAAAGATCACAAATTGTGAAGGCTGTTTTGATTTGTCATAATTTACTTCACTCGCATCAACAACACAAGGTTCAGTTGAAAACATCCATTGAAACAGAGATTTTAGGTTCCGCTTGATTCTGCCTCGTGGCTGAATATTCGGTTTCGGTGCATCACTACTAGTAACTGAAAATTTTGTAATGAGCAATGACAAACTTTTAGGACACGTTTTGCCAAATCAACAATTGCTTACTCCGTTGCAGTTTTTGCCACACTCCAGTTGCCAAACATGCTAAAATTCCATGAAACAATTTACAATACAATTAGGTGCAGCATGACATCATAAATAACTCGTTGCTGGTCCATTGATCACAATAATGCCTGATATTGAAAGTGTTATATGTTTGAAACTAGGATTACTGAGCCAAATCAGTACAATAGTTTGTACTGTTACATAGTGCTTGGCTTAAACATAGTAAGAGCAGTGCCACAGATTTTAACAAAAAATAAAACATAAAGCATAGGCAGTTTTATGTATGATATTGCAATTATGATGGGTTTTTAAGAGTAACTTTCTTTTATGGTATTAATAAGCTTCAAAATGTTTTCATTTGTAGCATAAGTTTGCAAGTTGTCATCATTGTTTATCACGACATTCCAGGTAAGCCCCTCATCCAAATCACATTCAGATTCAGCATCATCAATTCCTGTCACAAACTGCCAACCCCTAGCAATCCGTGTTGTTTCACTTACTGTTATTCGAACAAAAATAAGTTTTGTGTCGGGAAAGTTCCTCTCAAAAAATGTCAAGCCTGACTTTCGGCGAGCATCAGTTACAATCCAAACCTGTTTAGCTGAAAAAGGAACAATTGCCAGTTTGCAAAAATACCCTGGGTCATTGTTTTTTATATCCTCACCCCAGGCTATCATTTTCTCCCTCTACAACTATTTGTATTCACTGGACTTTAGTAGTTCTTCATAATTTAGCCTATTACTTTGGCAAATTAAAACTTTAGGGGTGCTGACAGTCTACCACATCTTTCTGTTCCAATAATGTGGGATACTTTCGTAGCAATGAAATCTTTTCCACGTTTGCCACTAAAAATTACAATAATGTTTGGCATGACCAATTAGGTGTTAGCTTATTCAAATAGAATGTATAATCTTTTTTTATAGTATTTCTGTACTGTAAGGTAAGCAATAGAAAATTTACTTCAAACTTGTTTTGCTACGTATAGTCACAAACTATAATGTAAGCATATGTACAACGGCAGTTTCTTAAATTGAGGTATTTCAATGTACAACTAGCAGGCCTGCGAAAAAAATGCACAGCAAACTGAACATTGGTACTCCAAGTAACTTACATGAAAAAAATGCAGCTATATGTGATCGCAATGTAGGCAACATAATTGACGCAACAAAATTAGTAACACATAAACTTCAAAGCACATATGAAAGATTTAGGTATTTAGTGAATCAATTCAAGAGGGTTTATGTTTTTGGTAAACTTCAACTTTCCACTTAATACCGTTTTCTTCATGTACGCCCTGTGGTACGTTGTCAAACTGATCTGTTGGGAGCAGCTTAAACGTTTCATCCAGCTTGGGGAAACATGTGTCACATTTAAAATCAGCCATGACCCTTGTAAGATAAACTTTACCACAGTAAGGAGACTCATGTATCGTGTTTTGCCATTGTTCACATGATAATAATTGAATTAAATCTTCAAATGACCGAACAACGGCATCCGCTTCAGGTGTGTTCAAAAGTAGTGTCCGACTCATAACAATGTTGTATCGATTTATCATTGGTTTAAAAGACTTGGGTATGCTATCCCAATTTTTTCTTCCCATTACAACAGCATTCTTCTTGCCCTTGGTGGTGATCCAGTTGATGCTTTGGTGAACCATGCCATTTCCTTTCTTAACCTCCAAGGTAAACTGCCATTTACTCCAATTCCCCAGCTGTTACAACAAGCAGCTAAAGAGTGAATTTCAATATTTTTCATGTTGCCCAAAATAGTTGATTCCAACAACAAATTATTCCTAATTGGCTTATTCAAACAGAGTGTATAATCGACGTGCTATACAAGACGTCTTCATCAGGAAATGACATAACTTGCAGGACAAAATTCTTATATAGCGACAAAGTGCAAAACATGAGAAACGGTTTGCTCTTGGTAGTGCTTTGAAAAGACACATATTAATTCTTACTAAAGAGAACCCTCATCGATGTGATGTTTGCGAAAAAAGATTCAATGTCATTTCAAGTTTAATAAGACACTTATTGACTCACAATAAACACTAACTTTTCCGATTTAATGTTCATAACAATATTTGCTTTGATTGTAAAACACCCCTGTTCGGTCTTGGTGTCCAAACAATGTGAAAAAAATCATGTACCACACACAGTCACAATGTAAACGCTGATGTTTTTCATATGCATGATCATCTGTTTCACAGCAATTACATGTTTAATTTCGTTCTTGCTAATACCAGGCTTGCCAAACTTTTGAGCTATTTGAAAACTACAATTTAAGCAGTTTTATCTTACTTGGTTTAATAAGAATTCATCTGTAAACCAAATATGATCATGTTTTGTGGTGTTTTCTGTCGACCTGTGAAATCTTACATGCTTTAAACAACAATAAATTTTGCTGTATGTCGTTATTTGTGTTTTCGTGCAACTCATACAAACACACAACGTGAACAGTGTATTAATTTTGAAAACATACTACATAAGGATTCGAAATCATGCAGAGAAAATAATTTGAGACGTTTGGCCGAGTATGGCACCACAATCAAAACTTTTGTAGGTTTGTGCGTGCTTGTAGGTTTGTGCGAGTAAGGATGCTTTCAATTAACAAATAACAAAAATATGAGCTTAGAAACGTTGTGATACACACCAGTCTTTCATTGTGAAGTCTTAAAACACCAGGAAATGTTTGCACTTTAAAACAAGAAGATTTCGCGACACACTTAAAAACCTCACACGGCGCGGCACACAGTTTGAGAATCACTGGTTTAAGACTTGGGTATGCTATCCCAATTTTTTCTTCCCATTACAACAGCATTCTTCTTGCCCTTGGTGGTGATCCAGTTGATGCTTTGGTGAACCATGCCATTTCCTTTCTTAACCTCCAAGGTAAACTGCCATTTACTCCAATTCCCCAGCTGTTACAACAAGCAGCTAAAGAGTGAATTTCAATATTTTTCATGTTGCCCAAAATAGTTGATTCCGACAACAAATTATTCCTAATTTGTTTATTCAAATAGAATGTATAATCGACGTCCTATACAAGACGTCTTCATCAGGAAATGACATAACTTGCAGGACAAAATTCTTATAGAGCGACAAAGTGCAAAACATATGAGAAACGGTTTGCTCTTGGTAGTGCTTTGAAAAGACACATATTAATTCTTACTAAAGAGAACCCTCACCGATGTGATGTTTGCGAAAAAAGATTCAATGTCATTTCAAGTTTAATAAGACACTTATTGACTCACAATAAACACTAACTTTTCCGATTTAATGTTCATAACAATATTTGCTTTGATTGTAAAACACCCCTGTTCTTGGTGTCCAAACAATGTGAAAAAAAATCTTGTACCACACACAGTCACAATGTAAACGCTAGTTTGTCATATGCATGGTCATCTGTTTCACAGCAATTACATATTTAATTTCGTTCTTGCTAATACCAGGCTTGCCAAACTTTTGAGCTATTTGAAAACTAATTAAGCAGTTTTATCTTACTTGGTTTAATAAGAATTCATCGGTAAACCAAATGATCGTGTTTTTGTGGTGTTTTCTGTCGACCGGTGAAATCTTTCATGGTTTAAACAACAATAAATTTTGCTGTATGTCGTTATTTGTGTTTTCGTGCAACTCATACAAACACACAACGTGAACAGTGTATTAATTTTGAAAACATACTACATAAAGATTCGAAATCATGCAGAGAAAATAATTTTTGGCCGAATATGGCACCACAATCAAAACTTTTGTAGGTTTGTGCGTGCTCTACGTATAGTTTAAAGCTCCACATCCACCTATTTCCTGGCTCAATACAAGCAAAATGCATCATTTGCAAAAAAGGGCTAATAATCAATTTTAAATCTTATCTGCACTTGCTAATATTTAGATGTCTCAACTCAAACGTATCACAAAATATATATGCACGTTTTAACTTTACTTAACTTACTTAGCAATAACCAGAAACAAGTTTACTTGTTGGTTACTTTGACTACAGCGAGATATATTGCTTCATATTCAAGTTACAGGTGTTTTGCGCATTACACATGCGGGTCTATATTAGCGTATTATACAAACATAAATTTTGCCAGAGCTATTGAAAATCGTTCCGAACAGTTGGTTTGGCCAATTTTAAATCTAGATGACGTTTGTAATCGGACACGCTGGAAACAAAAAAATGTTGCACAAAAAAAAATGATGACCGTAATTTGCGAACCCAGATAGTGCTGGCAGACTTACACACTTTAATTTGCAGATTGTTGATTGCATTAATGTTGATTCTGTTTGCAAGCCGGTGCATTGTTCAAAAAACATTATACGTTTGCAAACTTGTTTAAACATAGTAAAATTTGAGTATTGAGAATGAAGAAATTTGTTGCTTACATGTTATGTTAATCTAATGCTTCATACTTCTTTATTATTACATTGGGGGAAGTAATGTGTAAGAGGAATAAACTGTTGCTGCCAGACATAATGTATCAATAAATTTTTAGCTCTTCCAGCAGTTATTATAATATTCCGACGTTTCGATGTCCCATACCAGACACCTTCATCAGGATAATGACAAAGATTGTGAACACAAAGTTTTTACATAGCAGCAAGGATGGTAAAACACGCACAATGCCCGGTGGTTAAAAAAGCAGTGCGTACCAATGCTCGAGTGATAACAACTAGCTCAATGGTGCAAAAGCGACGGATAATGTCGTAAGTTTTAACGTTCATCGTGTTGGTGTGAGATTGTATGTTCAACAAGAGCTAATGCCAATTTTTTACATCTTTCTTGGCCGCATCCCTTTTATGTTCTTTTCGGCGCGTATTCAAAGACCTCCCCATCTCGTCGACGTTAATCTAAGTGCACTCTCCACAGGATGTTACGTACACCACGCCCTTTGTCGCGTTTGTATCTATGCGATGTTTGCAAAAAAAGATTCAGTGTCATTTCCAATTTGAAAACACACATGTTGATTCACACTAAAGAGAAACCTCATCGATGTGATGTTTGTGATAAAAGGTTTACCCAATGTGGAAGTTTTTAAAGACACATGTTGACTGACACTAAAGAGAAACTTTATCAATGTGATGTTTGTGAAAAAAATTATGCTCATGGTAGATATTTAAAAACACACATGTTGATTCACACTAAAGAGAAACCTCATCGATGTGTTGCTTGTGAAAAGAGTTTCAGTGTCATTTCAAATTTGAAGAGTCACATGTTGACCCACACCAAAGAGAAACGTTATCTTTGTGATGTTTGTGAGAAGCGGTTTGCTCGTGGAAGAGATTTAAACACACATGTTAATTAACACCAAAGAGAAACCTCATCGAACCGGCACTTTACAAAGGCTTTGGTTTAAACCGTGGTAGGACTTCAACCGTAGGTACCTGGATGTGCTGGTT